>NC_081347.1:44377657-44433174 GCF_029784015.1 Lycium ferocissimum | reverse complement strand
TAAAACGTTGCAGTTTCAAAATGCATAAAATTTGCATACAAGAGAAGGAATGATATATAATTTCTAAAATTGGATAAGAGTTAAAAAAATAAATAAAAAGAGGTTGGTGAAAAAGTGTATCAACAAATTGGAATATTGGAGAGAAAGTGCTCCAACGAATGAAGGTTGAAGAGAAAGTGCTTCAACAACTGTAAGTTGGTGAGAAAGTTCATAAAAAAAAATTGGAATGTTGGAGAGAAAGTGCTCCAACGATTGTGAAGGTTGAAGAGAAAGTGCTTCAATAATTGAAGATTGGTGAGAAAGTGCATCAACAAATTAGAATGTTGGAGAGAAAGTGCTCAAACGATTGTGAAGGTTGAAGAGAAAGTACTTCATCAATTGAAGGTTGGTAAGAAAGTACATCAACAAAATTGGAATGTTGGAGAGAAAGTGCTCCAACGATTGAAGGTTGAAGAGAAAGTGCTTCAAAAATTGCAGGTTGGTGAGAAAGTGCATCAACAAATTGGAATGTTGGATAGAAATTGCTTCAACGATTGTTAAGGTTGAAGAGAAAGTGCTTCAACAATTTAAGATTGATGAGAAAGTGCATCAACAAATTGGAATGTTGGAGAGCAAGTGCTCCAACGATTGTGACGGTTGAAGAGAAAGTGCTTCAACAAATTGGAAGATGGGGAGTGACGGTTGAAGAGAAAGTGCTTTAAGAACTAATGGGTTGGAAACAAGTGCTTCAACAATTGGAAGATGGTGACAAATGCATCAAGAATCAGATATACAATTTTGAATTACGGGAGAATGTTGAAAATAATAATTCAAAATTGTAAAACCAAAATTTGTTAGGATTTGATATTTTAATCCAAGTCCAATTAGGGTTTATAGTCTAATTAGTATAGAAATAGGTTTTTCTATTTTGAGATAAATTAGGTTTTATACTATTATAAATATGGCTGCTGCTATTTATTTTATGTTGTGCAGATTGTAAAGAGTGTTTAGAGATTCATAAAGTTTATTAATAGAATATTTTCCTTCAAATTGGTATCAGAGCTTCTACGATTCTAGTAAAGATTAAAGAGTTTCCGTTGCAGGTAGACAGCTATAACCCATAGATGCGCCTGTCAGGACATTGATTTTGTTGGCACACGCCAGGCCAATAATATGCATGTAAAAAACAGTGATGCTGGGAATGATTAAAATAAACGTTGCAGGTTTCAAAAGATGCAAATAAATTTGCACAAGAGGAAGGAACGATCTTCTCAAAAAATTGGATAAGTGAGTTAAAAAAAAAAAAAAGGAAAAAAAAAGGTTGGTCAAAAAGTGTATCAACAAATTAGAATGTTGGAGAGAAAGTGCTCCAACGATTGAAGGTTGAAGAGAATGTGCTTCAACAATTGCAGGTTGGTGAGAAAGTGCATCAACAAAATTGAAATATTGGAGAGAAAGTAATCCAACGATTGTGAAGGTTGAAGAGAAAGTACTTTAATAATTGAAGGCTAGTGAGAAAGTGCATCAACAAATTAGAATGTTGGAGATAAAGTGCTCTAACGATTGTGAAGGTTGAAGAAAAAGTGCTTCAACAATTGAAGGTTGATGAGAAAGTGCATCAACAAAATTGGAATGTTGGAGAGAAAGTGCTCCAACGATTGAAGGTTGAAGAGAAAGTGCTTCAAAAATTGCAGGTTGGTGAAACAAAGGCATCAACAATTGGAATGTTGGAGAGAAATTGCTTCAACGATTGTGAAGGTTGAAGAGAAAGTGCCTCTACAATTGAAGGTTGGTGAGAAAGTGCATCAACAAATTAGAATGTTGGAGAGAAAGTGCTCCAACGATTGTGACGGTTGAAGAGAAAGTGCTTCAACAAATTGGAAGATGGGGAGTGACGGTTGAAGAGAAAGTGCTTCAATAATTGATGGGTTGGAAACAAGTGCTTCAACAATTGGAAGATAGTGACAAATGCATCAAGAATCAGATATACAATTTTTAATTACGGGAGAATGTTGGAAATAATAATTCAAAATTGTAGGAAACCAAAATTGGTTAGGATTTGATATTTAATCCATGTCTTATTAGGATTTATAGTCAAATTATTATAGGAATAGGTTTTCCTGTTTTGAGTTAAATTAGGTTTTATACTATTATAAATAGGGCTACTGCTATTTATTTTGTGTTGTGAAGATTATAAAGAGTGTTTAGAGATTCATAAAGCTTATCAATAAAATATTTTCCTTCAAGTAGTTACACTACAACTCATGTTCAATTTTCCTTTTTATTGAATTAAAATTCGATCAATAGGTGTCATATTTTTAAAAAAGGCCTTTTGGTAGCATATTAACTTTGTTATGAACTATGGTTTGCTCATTTAGTAAGATTTTATAAGAGTTGAGAATGTTTTTATAGTTTTACCACTGGTGCGATTTTCAGGTTTATGAGAAAAAATACAACTTAAGAAATTAATATTGCATATCCAAACAAAGCTTCAACTTCAAATCAACCTGATTTCAATTGGTGATTCCATATTATGATTTCAAATCATTTCCAAATGGCCCTAAGTGATTTTCTTATTTATATTTTAGTGTTCGGTAAATAAGTAAAAATATTAGTTAAGAGAACTTATATATAACTTGCAAAACACTATGGTGGGGGTTGGGCGTTTAGTGGGTAAGAAGGAGATAATGAACTTGGAATGTCACTTATGAAACATGTTTTCCTATTTGTGTCAGGGAAGTCGTTTCCTCATTTTTATGAAATTTGTTGTTTTCTAGAGAAAATATTTTCCAAAATTATTTACTATAAACATAAAAAAATGATTTTTTTTCTCCGGATAATGCTTTCCCCATACCAATCACATACACGTGATGTATGGGCTGTTGTTTCATTTTGTCCTTATATAAATATAATAGAAAGCCTTAGGGGTCGTTTTGTATGCCGAATAAGGTGAGATATTCCAGGATTAAGACTGCTATTAAATTTATAGTGTGTTTGGTTGACGGTATAAATTTATCCTAGACTTAATCCTAGATATCCCACTTTATCCCGTAAAGCTTGAGATTATTTTATCCCACCTCTCAGGTGGGATAAATTAGTCCGGAGATTATAATCGCAAGACTATTATCCCGGATAATTTAGTCCGCGAACAAAAAGATCCCTAAATAATGTCTTAAAGTCCAATTAATCCTATTCATCCATCAACTCAAACGCAAAATTGAAAATCTCAATCGACGTTTTACTCAACAAAAAGAAATACTAACAGAAGTAGCCTTAAACTATAAATGCCATTTCCTAGTTCCAATCAAAACTACACATGTGATATAACTTAAAATTTAAAGAGATAGTCAAGTTAGAGCAAAGGTCTGATTACCTTTAGGATTGAAAATGTTGAAACTTTCCAAAAAGGTCAACTTAAAACCAATTAATATGGATACCAAGTTTCAAATTATCCACTAAAATCATATGTAGTTTTCACTTTAATACTAAAGAAAATTTTCAAATTCTTCGATTTCTATGCTATATTATTGAAAATTTCTTCGATTTCTCTGCTATATTATCATACCTAGCTTCTGAAATAGAACAAAGCTACAACAGGCATGTCACTCTATTGTTTATCCTTTAGCTTCATTTCTTGGTTTTTCCATACCAGCTACACAAGGGTAATAGAACTACAACACCAAAAGTGGATAGAGGGTATAGAACTATAACACCAAAAGTGGGTAGAGTGTATGCAGACCTACCCCTACCTCGTGGAAGTTGTTTCTGATATGCCACCAATTTAAGTAAAGCATTTCAAAGTAATTTGATAGGGAATACAAAATTGAAAGCAATAACCGAAGCACAAGAAACACAGGCAAAAGGGATCACTACAAGAACGTATAGAAATCACAACAAAATTTTTTATATTTGGCAACAACTTAGTTTTATTGTTGGCAAATGATTTTTTTGTTACCAAAGAATTTAATTTTGTTGCCATAGTATTCATTATTGTTGCAAAAAGTACTTTTGGCAACAAACAAAAAAAGTTGTTGCACGTTATTGCAATAACAGCCGTTGGGAAAAGTTCATGCAATTTTTTTTTTTTTTTTTTTTTTGCCAAAAGTACTCTTTGCAACAATAATCAATCTATGGCAACAAAAAAATTTTTGTTGCCAGATATATTTTTTCTTGTAGTGGGTAGAGAGAAACTCAAAATATTCGCCAGTAATAGAATAAAATATTTAGCTTTGAAAAATCCACTTGGAAAATGCCAGGTATTAGTCTTCTACAAGGCCTAAAACTACAGTTCTTGCCAAAATTCCGGAGAAATTTCTGCCATCAAAAGCAATATATAAGGGTCAAATATGCAAAGCTCAACCAAGTATTTTTCCTTTTTTTCTTCTTCTCAATTTTTGTTTCTGATTGCATCTTTTTGGTATTCACATAAGCAATCAAATTTAGATTCACTAGCATATCTTCACTTGCAGAAGCCATTGTTGGTTTGTTTAACATGGCGGCATTGAGAATTATCCGTGTTTCATTCTTTTTTGGCCATCAGTGTACTTATTCATTTTTATGATATAAATATTAGGGGTGTCACAAAAATGGAAAATCAAATTAAATCTAATTCTTTCTATATCTTTTATTTTTATTTGATTTTAATTTTGGTTTTGATTTTAAGCAAAAAATAACCAAACAAAATGGAACCAAACTGTTATATCCCGTATTTTATACATTGGGATATTCCGAGCTAACCGTGATAAGTTAAGGACAAGACTATTTCGGGATACGAGGTAGAGACTTTTAACCTCCGATTTCGTTTTCAGGCACAAGTTGCTCATAATTTTATTGATATGGAATATTAAGGAAATTAGGGGCTAGAAGTTGAAAATAATATTTCATGAAAGGCCATAAGTGGCCGTGTGGCTTGGTGTGGGGTACCACCCATGGCTTGGCAAAATTTGATTGATCCAAGCCATGAGTGGGGCATGGTCCACTTGTATGAATTATATATGTAGATAGTTGATGACTAGCAAGACATTATATTCATCATTTTCCACTTAGAAACTTGGAGAAACTTGGAGAAGCTTGGAGAAAAAGAGAGAACTATTCGGCCATGCTAGCCGAATTTGGTGCCAAGGAAATTGATCAAAAAAAATAATTTTCTTCTAGATTTTCAACCAATTGGAAGGTCCTTATTAACGTGGAGTAGTTGTTGGAGCAAGCAAAGCATCCGTTCTTGCAATTCTCAAACCCTAGCCAAGTTGAGAAGCTAAGTGGTAAAGGTAAGGTTTAATCTCCTTTTTCATGTGTCATGGATGGTTTGTGCATGTTGTAGTGTGTAGAAATGGATGAAATTCATGAAATTAGGTGTGTTGGGTTGTGGCCGTATAGGGGCCGTTTTTGGTAGGTTATGGTGAATTGATTTTATTTAATATTTTTGGTTGTTGTTGTTGTGGATTCTATGATGCAAATGAAGGTTTAATGATTCAAGTTGAAGTTGTAATCGTTTGTGGGTTGTTGTAGAAGCTAATGTGATTTCAATATAGTTTCTTGTATTTATGAGAATGAAGTTGTTAACGTGTGGATTGTTGGGGTAGTTCATGAACTTGCAAGAAAGAAATGTGTTGTTGTTGCTCCTATTGAAATTGGAAGGTTTCGGGTGGTGTTGCACATTGGTTGGGCTGTTTTGAATATTGTGCGGATTGTTTGAAGTGTTCTCGAGTCTTGTTTGAATGATCTCGGGTTAGTACTTGAACGTATGAGCATTGATGTTGGCTTGATTGTATGTGGTTGAATTGAATGTAAATGAAACGCCGTCGAATTATGTAGAAGGAGTTACTAACGTTAGAATACGTTTTGAATTAATTGTTGATGTTGTTAATATGGTTATTGGTATTGTTGTTGATGATTTGGCCGAGTTGAATTCTCGGGGTTTGTTGGATTTATAAAGGAAATGCTGCCCGAATTTCTGTAAATAAAGTGCTAGCTTAGGATTGGATTCCTAAGTACCTATAGCTAATGTTTGGTGTCTAATGACATTGTTGTAGATCTTGGGAAGTCCGAGACTTAAGTTCGGATTAGCTTAGGAAGCGAACGAGGTATGTAAAGCTATCCTTTCTTTCTTTTGGCATGTCTTAGATGTAAGTAAGATGCGATACGAGCCTCGGGGTAACTCTATTCATAAGATCCGAGCATGTCTACGATTCTTATTCACTTCTTGATGTTAGCATTCCTAATATAGTCGAGCTATGGTCCTTGTGTCTTTTGTGTGATTGGATATTAAATGTTGCATAAAGAGTTCGTGTTCCTAAAGGATTCTATGTTGAATAAGGTCCCTAACTTTCATAGACGGGCTCGGATCGCTTCGATACGTTCGTAGAGGGTCCTAAAGCAAATAATGTCCGTAACTTTCATAGGCGGGCTCGGATTGGCTTGATACATGTCTACGATCCCTAAGGCTCTCTTTAACGTAGTCCTAATGGCATTTAGAACGGATTTAACATGACTATTGTTTGATACTCGAGCGTTGATTTCTTACTTACCTATCGATTCTCAAAAGATGATTTTATGTGCATATGGTTTCTCACTACTCTGCTCGTGCTTACTGTTATTACTTTTTTCACTGAGTCCAGGGCCAGGACACGTATTCGTCCACAACTCTACTGCATTATTCACCGAGTCCCTCACTAGAGGGCCGGGACACGTTAGAGGTATATGTATATGATGATATGATGATGTGATGATATGGGGATGGCGGCCAGGATGGCATATGATAATTCCATTCACCGAGTCCCTCACTAGAGGGCCGGGACACGTTATATGTACATGTATATGATGATTTTATTTATCGAGTCACTCACTAGAGGGCCGGGACACGTTATGTATATGCATATGTACAAGATGATTATCTAATTATGTTTCTAAGTTCCATAATGAATTGGACATGATATTGACACGCATGACTTATGTCCAAAGGCAAGCCTTGTGGTTTTCTAGTTATTGTACTACTTTTCTATACTCCTGATGCCAGTATGATCCGGTTTTCTGTACTTCATGCTTTACATGCTCAGTATATATTTCGTACTGACCCCCTTTCTTCGGGGGCTGCGTTTCATGCCCGCAGGTACAGATACTCGTTTTGGTGATCCGTCAGCTTAGGACTTCCATTCAAATTTCGCTTCTGGAGTGCTCCCTTGTTTCTGAGCCATATTTTGGTACGTACACTTTCGTTGTATATCCGTGTATGTCTATGTGGGTACGGCGGGGCCCGTCCCGTCATATGATAATCGTCGCTACTCTTAGAGGTCTGTAGACATATGTGTGTGTTGCGAGACGCTACTGTTCAGTTATGTCCGTATGATTTATGTTTTGGGCGGTCCCATCCGCCGTGGCAGCCTTATCGGCTCGCGTATGTATTTATGTATGAGATGCTGCATGTTATGGTAGCCTTGCCGGCTTATGCACGATACTATCTGCTGAAAGTTGTGACTGCGATATGTATATATATATATATATATGCGATAGCTTTGGGGCGCCGTCTTGCCTTTCTGTATGTATAAGTTCTTGTTATGCTAGTCAGGACCGATCGTAGTTAAAGGTGTGTGTGTACGAGTGCCTAGCTCGGGCACTAGTCATGGCCTACGGGGTTGGGTCGTGACACAAACATACATTTTGGTGCACGTGAATCTGTGTTCTTTTCACAAAGCTACATATTTTTTAGAATTGACATAATATTATCTGCTTGTGTAATAAAATATAAATAGGTCTTTATATACTGTCATACTAGGCCCCATTAATAAAATAACTGACATTTCTCACAAGCCAGGAGACGAGAAATAATATGAGATGCCATATTAGTATAAGATATTATATGTGATGAGTAATAATATAATTAATGAGATCAATCAGCTTGTGCAAGCAAACAAAAGGCTTTTAACTTATTCATTATACTAATATTACTCTTATTTAGAAGTGCACAAAAGCTGCACGAACACAACGATAATCAATTGTACAAGAAGTTGTGTTAATTGTACACCGATTTGGGCTCCGTTAAATGTACGTAGACTTGGGCTCATTTCATTGGGTGTTACACGTGTTCTTTCATTATATTGAAGAAAATCACGTGTATCAGATCATGTTCTGTCACACTGTGTGCTCTGTTTCAACTGTATCTTTCACTCTCTCCCTCTCTAAACCCTAAGATCATTCAACTACCAGCAAAAAAGAAAATGATGAAGCAGAATAAGAAGAGCAACTATCTCTTTATTCCGGATAATTTTTAATTTCTTGACCAAGTTTGCTCTGTTGACACCTAATTTTTGCTCTCCAATAATTTTATTTAATTATTCAAACAGAGTAAGATATATACTTTTACTGGTCAAAATAATTTTACAAAATTATTTCGGTGATATTTTGCCATTTCATTTAGGCAAAATATCATAAAATATATTATTGTATATCCTCTATATATTTTGTGTATTTCTTATAATTTCCAAACATATTTATTGAGATTTTAAACTTAAAATAGTGAAAACAATTGATTAATTAATTGATTCAGCTAAATAGTGACTAATTGATAAATATTTTACACCATTGAATTCCCAATGGAGGTCATTTTGACCCGGTCAACCCTTAAAACCCCCAAAGTCAAGTTTCCAACCAAGCGACAAGAACGCTTCCGAGCGCCCTGAGAACGAAACTAACCACATTACCAAGTTATAAACGAGTCTCGGAACCTCATGGAATTGATGGAATTCCCAAAAAGATTTGTTTACCCAAAAGTCAACTATTGGTCAATGATTTTCACTTTAAGCCTCTAATTTCCTCAAGACCAATCCGGACCACCTACCAGACCATGCTACCCATCCCCACGAGTCAAACATGCTCTAATGGATCTAGGGGAAAGGTCAACAAGGGTAAAAGGGTCAAAAAGTCTAAATGACCGAATGGGTCGTTACATCGATACCAATTAAATAACCGTTCGTCCTCAAACAGAAAAGAAATGAAACGAAGCGAAGGTACCTGACTCAATAAAGAGCTAGGGATATCTACTACGCATACCAGCCTCGGTCTCCTACGTAGCCTTCTCAACTGGACGGTGCTTCTATTGTACCTTCACTAAAGCTATCTCCTTTGACCTCATCTTTCGAGCCTCCCTATCAAAGATGGCTATCGGCTCCTCCTCCAAGGAAAAATTCTGATCAAATAGGATCGAGTCCCACTAGATGATATAAGACCTGCCTAAATGATATTTCTTCAAAGATGAACACATGAAACACCACGTGAACACCTGACAAACTTGGAGGTAACGCCAACTCATAAGCCATATCCCTAACAAGACGAAGGATCTCAAATAGGCCAATGAACCTCGGGCTTAGCTTGCCCTTTTTCCCGAATCTCATCACACCCTTCATGGGTGAAACCTTCAATAGAACCTGGTCATCAACCATAAAATCCAAGTCACGAACCTTTCGATCCACATACACCTTTTGCCTACTCTGAGAGACTAGGAGTTTTTCCTGAATCAACTTCACCTTATCCAACGACTCTCTCAAATGATCGGTACCCCAAGGTCTAACCTTAAAAGCATCAAACCAGCCAATCGAAGGTCGACATCTCCTCTCATATAAGGCCTCAAATGGAGCTATATCAATACTCGAGTGATAGCTGTTGTTGTACGCATACTCTGCCAAAGGTAAGAACTAGTCCCAATGAACACCGAAGTCGATCACACATGCTCGGAGCATATCCTCTTAAACATTAATCGTCTGCTCAGATTGGCCATCCGTCTATGGGTGAAAAGCGGTACTAAGATCCAACTGAGTACCCATCTCTTTCTGCAAGGTCCTCCAGAAATGGGACGTGAACTAAGTGCCTCTGTCGGAGATAATGGAAATGGGCACCCCATGTAATCGAATAATCTCTCTGATGTAGATCTTGGCCAACTTCTCGGCATTGTAGGTGGTTTGAGCCGGAATGAAATGCACAGACCAGGTCAATCTATCCATGATAAACCAAATAACATCAAACTTACCCAAAGTCTTAGGTAGGCCAACCATAAATTCCATGTCCATCTTCTCCCACTTCCACTATGGAATGGGCATCATCTGAATCATACCCCCCGATCCTTGAAGCTCATACTTAACGTGCTGGCAATTCAAACACTGAGAAACAAAGTCAACAATATCACGTTTCATCCTGCCCTACCAATAGTGTTGTCTCAAATCACGGTACATCTTGGTAGCACAGGGGTTAATGGAATATCTAGAATTATGAGCCTCTTCTAAAATCATCTTGATCAAGACACCAACCCGAGAAACGCAAATACGCCCCTTAATCCCCAAAACCCCTTCTCTATCCAAAATTACCTCCTTGGCCTCTCCACTCAACTCTTTATCACGAATCTTGCACAATTTCACATCCTCGAATTGTTGTGCCTTAATTTGTTCTAAAAGAGACGACCTTGCCTCAACACAAGACAAAACCCTGCTTGAATCCGAAATGTCAAGCCTCACCATCTATTTTGCCAAAGTCTGAATATCCCTGGCCAGCGGTCTCTCCCCTACAACCAATCGAGCTAAACTACCCATACTCACCACCTTTTGGCTCAATGCATCAGCCACAATATTGGGCTTTCCCGGATGATATAGAATGGTAAGGTCATAATGCTTGAGTAACTCCATCCATCTGCACTATCTGGAATTCAAATCCCTCTGATTGAACACATGCTGAAGACTACAATGATCAGTCAAAACCTCACAATGAACCCTATACAAGTAGTGCCTCCAAATCTTCAAAGCAAATACTACCGCCACCAACTCTAAGTCATGAGTGGGGTAATTCATTTAGTGCACCTTCAATTGCCTCGAAGCATAAGCAATCACCTTACCCTTCTACATCAAAACACAACCCAAGCCTATATGCAAAGCATCACAATACATAGTGAAGTCCTCCCCTCGACCAATAGAGATAAAATAGGAGCCGTAGTTAACAAAATCTTGACTTTTGGAAGCACTTTTCAAATTCATCGGACCATTGAAAAGGTACATTATTTTGAGTCAAACGAGTCAAGTCGCAAACCGACGATAATAACTGGCGAGACCCACAAAACTTCAAATCTTGGTCACTGAAGTGAGCCTAGCCCAATCTTGGACTGCCTTGATCTTCTTGGGATCCACCAAAATCCTATCCTTAGACACAACATGCCCCAAGAATGCCACAGAATCGAGCCAAAACTCACACCTGTAAAACTTAGCATAAAGCTTATTTTCCTTCAACAATCCAAGTACAATCCTCAAATGCGTCTCATGATCTTCTTTGCTGTGCGAATATACCAAAATATCATCAATGAAGACTATGATGAAAGAGTCCAAGTATGTCTTGGAAATGCCATTCATCATATTTATAAAAGTTGCCAGGGCATTTGTAAGCTCGAAAGACATAACTAGGAACTCGTAATGACAATAGCGAGTCGTAATGACAATAGCGAGTCTTGAAAGCCGTATTTGGAATATCCTCAACCCTAATCTTCAACTGGTGATAGCCCGACCTCAAATCTATCTTGGAAAATACTGTGGCTCCCTGAAGATGGTTAAACAAATCATCGATGTGGGGAAGAGGATACTTGTTCCAAATGGTAACTTTGTTCAATTGTTGATAATCAATACATATCCGCATCGACCCATTTTTTTTCTTTACGAAAAGAAGGGGAGCGCCCGAAGGGGAGATACTCGATCTAATGAAAGCCTTACTCAGAAGATCTTGTAACTGTTCCTTCAACTCTCCCAACTCGGCTAGTGCCATCTGATATAGTGGAATGGAAGTAGGGCGAGTGCCCAGCTATAGATCAATGCAAAAGTCAATATCACGATCGGGTGGCATAATCGACAAATCCGTAGAAAAAACCTCTGTGAATTTGCTCACAACAGGCATAGACTCAAGTGACGAAGTGTCAGTATTGGTATCACGAATATGGGCCAAGTAGGCCAGACATCCTGTATCGACTAACTTTCTGGCTCGAAGGAATGAGATAATCTTCTTTAGGGAATGATTATGAGTGCCCTTCCACTCGTGTCTCGAAATACCCTTCATGGTAGTTGTGACTGTCTTGGAGTGACAGTCCAAAATCGCATGATAAGGAGACAACCAACCCATGCCTAAGATAACATCAAAATTTACCATATCAAGAATCACCAAGTCTACCCATTTACCATAAATCTGCAAATCCTAGTTGCTATAGGACTTGCGCTGGAACATGTTCATAAACCTGTTTCATCCACCTGGTTCATCTGCCTCTGAATCTCTGCTCTTTCTAAGATGGAACAAGTTCACAAACCTATTTCATCATCCCCTTCTCGTTCATTCCTGTGACTCTATTTTGAGCCTACTTTTGTGCTAGATGATGGAGCACATTGATAGACTTGTTTAATTAATCATTTGTTGCTCTTGTCTGTCTTCTTCTATATTCATATATATTCACTACTTGAATAAATCATGTCTTCAGCCTTGTTTCACTCTGTGACTCAGATTATGTTCTTGCTCTGTGTTGGAACCTGTTTGCAGATCTGTTTCATATGTTTTGTCTACAACTCACTTTACTTTGAACAAAATACTTTGTCTGAGTCATCTTCACTTTTTCTGCTTCATGATCTTTTCTCAACTGTGCATCAACTTCGCCTGACGAATCTTTGTGATAGAACATGTTTTTATGCTTGTTATGTTTTTCTATTGAACTGCTCTGGGACATGAGTCATCTTCATCTGTAATTACCCATTTGGTCGTTTATCCTTTTTGACCCATTGACCCATGTTGACCCTTCCCCTAGCTTTGTTAGAGCATGTTTGGCTCTTGGGGATGGGTAGCACGATTCCCTAGATGATTAGGAATGGCTTTGAGCAAAATTAGAGGCTTAAAGCGAAAAAACCTCAACCAATAGTTGACTTTTGGGTAAAAAAAACTTTTTAGAAATTTTGTTAATTCCATGAGTTCTTGGGAGTTGTTTAAAACTTGATAGGGTGGTCGGATCAGTTCCCGAGGCACTCGTGAGCGTTTTGGTCACTTGGTTGGAAACTTATTTTTTGGAGGTTGACCGGGTCAAAATGATTGTCATTGAGAATTTCGAGGGCATGGGTGAGTTCATATGTTTTTACATTGGGGTGCATATCTGGTTTGTGTTCGAGAGGTCTTGGATAAGTGTCTGGTTTTGGGTTGGACTTGGTTAAAAATCAGATTTTTTCTGGTTTCTAGTGTCCCACTTCTGAGGGTATGGGTTCGCCTCTACGGGTCTGCCCATGTAGGACTTAGCTCGTGGATGTGAAGAAGTGAGGTGGCAAGTGTCACCGCATATGCAGTCTTTTCTTCGTGGAAGTGACTCTATATCTGCGGACAAGGTGTCTGCAGATGCGACAACCGCTGAACAGAAACCCTTATATTTTCCACCTTTGGAATCACTTCTTCCCATTCACTAATTTGGCAACCTAGAGAGTAATTTGGGGCTATTGTGAAGAGCTTTTAGAGGAATCTTCTTGGGGAAAGCGTCTTAAACTCCCTTTGTGATTTTATTTTGATTAGTACGAGATCCTTTGTAGCTTTTCATCATCTAACTGGAAAATGGGTCACAAACCCTAGGATGATTATTATAACTCTTTTTCAATTTAATGGATTTTTGTTGGAAAATTTACTGATTTCTATCATCTAATCAATGGGTAATTAGTCCCTAGGCATGAATCTTCCTTTTATTTCAAGAATCTAAGTCATGGAAATTGGGGGTTTCTCTAATTTGGGGGTTTCGATTAATGACGAATTTAATGCTAAATTAGGATTAGATTGTATTGATTATTAGTGTTTGGTCCTCTTAGGCTTGGGGTTAACCTTTTCCAATTAAAATATCCATTTTTTTCACTTGTGTGCCCGGGCTTTTCCTCTTAAAGGTCCTTTTTCGATTCGAATAATACTATGGCAATATGGGAATTGTTAGTTCCAGTTTCTAATATAGATTACGTTATTGATATACTTCGACCGTTCGGAAGCTCTTCGTAAAGGGAAGGCTCGTGTTGGATAGTTCGTGGAACCTGCTCGATACTGAGGTAGGTTACGGTTTACCTTATGGTTAGACTTCAATTAGTGATGCATATGTAGGAGTAGTTATTAATGGGGAATGCATGATAGACCTTCGGGCATGGCGTGGAGATGAAATCCAATTAGGTTGGTTTCATCAGTTGTTATGTGGGCTTGTCACCATATTTGCTATATTGTGATTCTATTGCATTCATCTTTCTCTTGTCCTATCACTTTTCATCAAGAAAAGGAAAGATCATGAAAAAGACTTTAATTTGTGTTGTGTACTTCATGAAAATAACGGTTGTGATTTTGACATAATTACTGTCGATGTTGATAGCATGCATGGCATAGATTCTTGTTCATATGATAATTGATATGAACTGTGTTGGATATGATGGTAAGTGAGAGAGTGTAGCCATCGAGGTCTCTACCGGAGAGCGTAAAAAAGAGATGAGAGTCCATGATCAGAGGTTATTATTGGAGCGGAAAGTGTGTTCGTGATCCGAGGTTATTTACAGGAGCGAGAGAGTGCTCGATGCCTGAGGTGTCTTGCCGGAACGAGGTATACATGGACTTCGCGGGTCTCCCATGGGTCATGGCTATGAGGCTTTGCCCTTAGCATGTGTGTATGGTATAGAAAAGTTGGCTAGTGTATTGTATAGCTTTGCATCGCTTATAGATTCACTCATTTGCATTGACTGATCTGTGCCTTGATTGATATATGCATTTTGATTGATCTTATTCATGGTTTGACTTTAAAATAAGACTGTTCATGGAGTGTGCTTAATTGCTTATCTGCCTACTTGTAAATTTTCATCTTTTATATATATATGAGCTAATTGTTGTCGGCTTATGACGCTTATCGGTATTAGTGTTGTACTGATACTACCTTCCTGTACTCTTTTTCTGAGTGTAGAGTTCGCTATTGTATCCTCATCACAGTCTCATGAATGATCAAGAGACCTATATACCAGAGACTTCGGGGCGAGCACTGCCAGATCCGCAGCCCGAAGCCTTATTCTCTTTATTATCTGTCATTTGCACTTTTATAAGACAATATTGTTAGGATTGAGACTTTAGTATTCCATTTCAGACCTGTATTTATTTAGTAGCTCTTGTACTATGGTTTCAGACTAGATTCATGGGGTGCATGTCCTTGTATTTCCGCACTTTTACTTAGTATTTATATATCGAGACGATCTTCCACCTACTTATTTAAAATAAAGTAAGTAAGGGAAGGGTTCGCCCACCAGGGGGTGTGGGTGCACGCTCGACCCACGAGTTGGGTCGTGACAAAGTTGGTATCAGCCTTAGGTTACCGGTCTCAGAAGTATAACAACATTCTAGTAGAGTCTTGCAGATCTTTACGATGATCTCTGTACTTATCTGTGAGAGACCATAGGACATCTAGGAAATTTCAAATTCTTTCATGCTGCTTTATTCAAATTGATATCTAGAATATTCAAAACGATATCTGACTTCACTTCTATTCTCTCACAGATGGTGAGGACCTGTGCGACTATTGGGAGGGATGAGGTGCTCGTGCCCGCTTCTGGGACCGGAGCAAGAGGTCGTGGCTGAGCGAGAGGCCGTGGCAGTGGCAGAAGTCGTGGTACACCACCGGCCAGGGGCAGGGCCCTTGTTGTTGGTCAGACCCACGCCAGATATTTATCTCTAGAGCCAGAGGTTCAGCCTGAGCATGGGCCCATGGATGAGGGGTAGCTGGGACCAGCCCAAGCTTAGCTCGATGTGATTTCTACTTCTGTTCTCTAGGACACCATGGTTCGAACATTAAGTTTTCTTGATGGTTTGCACAAGTGGGTAGCCTTCTAGCCACTCTAGGAGGGTCTCAGACAAGAGCGAAAGGACAGACTCCCGAGCAATATTAGACGCATGGGGCACAACTTGCTGGTGCGGTAGTTACCCGTATCAATGAGATCCTAGCGCCTGCTTTCACTCCTAGGCCTGTTGCCGGTTTGACTATGACCGTTGAAGAGTAGGATTTGTTTCACAGGTTCATCAAGATGAAGCCACAAGAGTACTTTGGTACAATTGGAGAGGATGCGTACGAGTTTATTGTGCACAGTCATGAGAGGCTCCACTAGTGGGGTACAATTAAGTATCATAAGGTTGATTACATCTGTTTGCAGTTGCATGGGTACGCAAAGATGTGGTGGAGGTCTTATATTGAGTGTCGACCAGCTGGGTCACCTCCCTTGTCTTGGACCCAATTTTATCAGGCATTCTTGGAGAAGAACATCCTCTGTACTTTGAGAGATGGGAGGAGAGACGAGTTCAATGCCTTGGATCAAAGTAAGGCTCCAGATTTCACTCCAGAGCTTGTTATGTTGTTCAGTTGATTCCCACTGAGACAGAGAGGGTAAGGAGATTTTTGTTACACCCCGTACTTTTATACGTTGAGTTTCGTCATGAGTTAATCGATGTAGATTGAGAAAGTGAAATTTTTATTGAGGCCACAAGAGATTCTACTAATCATCCTATGTATATGAGAGTTTATCATTATGTTTGGTAAGTGTTGGGAAGGTTGGACATCAAATGAATCCGAAAAAATAAGTTTAGTCGAAAGTCGGCAAGTTTGAGAATGTTGTAACCCGTACTTTTGGGGTAAGAGTAGGGGTGCTTAACATGCTAAAAAGGTCATTTCATGAGGTATTTTACTCGTATGGTAGTCGTGTGTTAAGTTTTGAAGTCAAGTGAGTTGTAAAATAAAAGTCAACAAAAGTCGTCACAAGTTACGTTCATAAGTTTGCTTAAATTTGGGTCAGATGTTAGTGAGCTTTTATCCCAATCTACTTGGAGTTACGGGGTGTTTCACCCATCAAATTGAAGGTCTACAAGTCTAGTTTTCAATGCATTAAACCGTTCATCCATACGACATCAGAATAGAGAGATATTCATATTTTCGCGCATAGTCAGCCTCCCTGGGACCCACTGTGGCAGTGGCCAACCTTGCTTTATTTATAATATGTTTGAAGGGCCATTTTTTATCATTTTCAGTTGAAATTTCTTCTCCACACCCCCAAAACCCTCTCAACCAAGTTTATGAAGATCAAGAGCAAATCCAAGTGTTTTCATCCGAGATTTATATTAAAGATTAGCTTAGGTGAGGGATAAAGCTTCTATGGTGTTGTGGTGACATTAAGGGTTGTTGTGAACTAATATATGCTTGTATTTCGAGCTGTAGTAGTTGTATAAGGTAATTATATTATCTCTTTGCTTGTGCTTATGCTTATTCAAGTGTTGGTTGAGCTGTTTCAATGAAAAACTACAAGCTAGTTCTTGAAATAGCGTGAGATGTTGTTGTCTTCTTGTTGGACTATTTTGAGGCTGTGTATATGACTTCTTGTGGCTGTAAATTATGTAGAATAACCTGGTTATATTGTGGTTATGGTTTCTAAGTGTTGGTTATGAAGATGGTATTACAAGCTAGAAGGAGGAATGGTTATATAGCACCTAAAAGTTGTTCTTGTTGTTGTTAACTCTTGTTGGACTATTTTGAAGGTGTAAATGTGGTTTCTAATTGCTAAAAATTATGGAATATAGCCTGACTATGTTGTGGCTATTGTTTTTAAGATTAGTCATGTATTAATTGAAGGAAACAAAGAAGGAAAACATGTAAAACTAGGACTCAAAAGTGAAGGTTGAAGAGCTAAAACGTATGGACTGTTTTAGAGATTATTTTTATGATGTTTTGGGGAAAAAGGATATGGTAAACATAAGCATAATGTTATAAAGGTTGTAGACTGATTTATGAAACCAGAACTGGATTCAAATTATGTTTCATTATTTATAAACGAGATTGCCGCTCAATACGACTGTTAAGGAAATCGGAGAAGCTTATATTGAATTGTTGTTGTTGTTGTCGTTGTTGTTGGGCTATTCGATGACCCTTAGTGGTCTTTGGTATGTAGTATAAACTGGGGAAATACTACTCGTTTTTTCATAGGTTATAAGATTAGCGAAATGCGACAATCATGACCTTATATGTTGATGAAAATATCATTTCACTTCTCGTAGATGCAAGAGGATTATGTTAAGGTTGGTTGTGGATTGAGAAGGAGATTATTTAGGTGTGTTAAGGCTATCCCTTTTTTTTTTTTTGGCATGACCCATATGATACGAACGGAATAAGCGATTGAACGAACTCCAATATGACTCTATTCTTAGAAATACTAGGAGTACCTATTTTCTTGAATTCCTATACCCTCTATTGTCATATCTTCTGTTCATGGGTCCCATGAATACGTAGGTTGATGATGTTAGCTCAATAATGTTAATCGGAGGTAGCACGAGCTTATGTCACTACGAGAGTTCTTATTATCTATCTTAACTTATACACTGCATTCATTTATATATGCAGATTGAACCATGACCAGAAGAGCGTTATATACGCGTATATTATATGTTTATAGTGTATGCGGAAAGGGAAAGCGTTATATACCCACCACCACCTGATCAGCTGATACACGATGATGATGATAATGATGATGATGGTGGTGATGATGATGATGATGATTCCCCCGGAGGCCGATATGATATGATGGGATGCCCTTAGAGGCTTGATGATGATATATGTGCACATATACACATATACATATACATATACATATACATATACATATACAGATATATATATATAGATATACATATATATATATATATATATATATATATATATATATATATATATATATATATATATATATATATATATATATGACACGACATTTCATACGCATTCGCATGACATTTACGTATTTCATTATGCACAGAGATATTCAGATGTACAGGCTGACTCTTATTGCCTCATAGTTTTTCTATGCCTCTTATATAGTCTTTTTCATGCCTTACATACTTAGTACATTAATTGTACTGACTCCCTTATTTACTGGGGGACTGCGTTTCATGCCCGCAGGTCTTGAGGTACAGGTTGGTGACACGTCCAGTAGGATATCAGCTGGGCGGTCAGTGTTGTTGCACTCCACTTGTTTCAGAGTTTCCATGAGTCAGCATGATTATATATATATATATATATATATATAGGGTATGGAGGGTCCCTGTCCCGACCCTGTTATGGCATGTATTCCAATAGAGATTTGTAGACAGTTATGTACAGTCAAATGATGTCCAGTCTTGATGTTTCACCTATTGTTATGCAATTGAGTATTTATTGCCTATTATAGTTCAGACATGATATCCCTATGAGTCTGTAGAGTATCACATGACGGCCCTATTATCCCACCTATGTTTTTATGTTATTGATGTACGTCAGGCGGTATTTATTGATGTACGTCAGGCGGTACTTGGCTAGTACGGTCAGGTGCCCATTATGGCCCTCCGATTTGGGTCATGACAAAAGTGGTATCAAAGCAATTCTGTCCTAGAGTTGTCTACAAGCCGTGTCTAGTAGAGTCTTGTTTATGGGTGTATTATGTGCCACACTTATAAACAGGAGGCTGCAGGATATTTAGGATGGTTACCTTTCTTTCCTATTCTAGATCGTGCGATAGAGCCAAGTTGTAGGATATGAGATTCCCAATCCTAACCCTGATTGTTTTGTAGTTGGAAGATGACTTCCACGAGAAAGAAGACTGCTGGTTTAAGGGCTTCAAGAGTGTCACGACCCAACCCCGTAGGCCGTGACTAGTGCCCGAGCTGGGCACCCATACGCACCTGCTAACCATAATCAGCGTACAAACAGATTATACATATACACAAGTCAGACATCAGACCATAGCTGACATAATCAGATCTTATACATACAGAATAGTAATACGTCGCCCCAAATTTTTCACAAACACATACATACATATCGTAGTCATATCTTTCAGCAGAGGATACATATGCGAAAATCAGGCGTTGCCTCAAACCGCCGCATATAAGCATATACATCGTACATAAGCCGGTAAGGCTATCATAGTACGGGGGGGACGCTCCGGAATACAAACCACACGTACACAACCCGTACAATAACCGCCCACAACCCACACATATGTCTACGTACATCTCACGAGTAACAACAAAACCATATGACGGGACGGGGCCCCGCCGTACCCATGAATAGTCATATACATATGCATCGGGAAGAGTCATCGTGCCAATACATAGGCTCCCGAACAAGGGAGCGCTCCAAAATCGCTGAGTGGGAATCCTAAGCTGTCGGATCATCACAATGAGTATCTGTACCTGCGGGCATGAAACGCAGCCCCCGAAGAAAGGGGGTCAGTACGAAATATGTACTGAGTATGCAAAGCATGGAATACGGAAAACGAGGTCATAACCGAAGTGAGGAGTACAGAAAGTAAGCATAATAACCAGAATACCGAAGTACTTGCATCTGAAATACAAATCATACATAAGAGGTACAGAAGACAAATACGATAGTCAGAATGCCAAAGTGCTTACTCCTGAAATACAAATCATGCATATCAATGTCATGTATCATATCCGGCCCATAATGGGACTGAGTGACATAAGTAAGTAATCATCATATACGTATGCATACATAACGTGTCCCGGCCCTCCAAAGGAGGGACTCGGTAATGAGGATCATCATATCATCATGTCGTCATGTCGTCATGTCATCATATCATCATGTCATCATATATCATATCATATATCACATGCGGTCCGTAATGGGACCCGACGGACAGAACATGGTCGCCACCCCATCTTTGGCGCCATAACACATCATACTTCGGAATATTGCATATCTCCAAACACATCATACTCCGTATCACATCATACTTCGTAACACATCATACTTCGTAACAGATCATACTTCGGAACATCATACTTCGTAACACATCATACTTCGGAATACACATCATACTTCAGAATATAGCATAGTGCGCACGATAACATAACCGGCCCGGGACTCGGCGAAAGATGCAACAACAGAATGCACGAGCAGAATCGTGAGTAACCATATGCAGTTTAAAACATTTTCAAAGACTCAATAGGATAATAAAAACGAACCATCAAAAAAAAAACCAAGACAATAGTCAAATCAAGTTTTCTCCGAACGTCACTCAGGAACATATCAAATAGAACTTTAGAAACCATAGATACGTATCCAAACCATATGTATATAAATCATCAGTCCAGACTCGACAGATAAATAGGTACTCAACACTCGGGGGTCGGGATGATAGCCATATTAAGTTCTTTCAGAAAGTCGTCCGAACTATACAAAGGAAAGTCGCGGGACCCACGGACGAGCATCAACCCAATCCGAGCCCGCCTATGGAAGACATAGTCATTATACGCTACAGAATCTCCTGTGAGCATATCGAGGCGATCCGGTTCTGTCTATGAAAGTTACGGCCATTTTTAGACGTAGCATCCTTTACAAACAAAATCTTTATGCAACATTTGAAATCCGATATTACCAAAGACATAGGAACCATAATACTATTACATTAAGAAGGCCGACATTAAGAGGTAAATAAGAATCGTAGACATGCTCGGATGGTAAGAATGGAGTTTCCTCGAGGCTCGTGTCATAGCCTACTTACAACTAAGACATGCCAAAAGAAAAAAGGGTTAGACTTTACATACCTCGTCCGCTTCCTAAGCTAGTTCAAACTTAAGCCTCGGCTTCTCAAGATCTACAATAACGTCGTTAGACATCAAACATTAGTCATAAGCACTTAGGAATCCAATTCCAAGCTAGCACTTTATCTACAGAAATTTGGGCAGCATTTCCCCTGTAAATTCAACAACCCCGAGAATTCAACTCGGCCAAATCTTCAACAACAATACCAACAATCATTCTAACAACATCAATAATTGATTCAAAACTCATTCTAACATTAGTAACTCTTTTCTATATAATTCGACGACATTTCATTTACATTCAAATCACCACATACAATTAAGCCAACTCCAATGCTCATACATTCAAATACCAATCCGAAACCATTCAAACAAAACTCAAGAACATTTCAAACAATCCACACAATATTCAAACGGCCCAACCAATGTGCAATGCCACCGGAAACCTTCCAATTCCCATAGGGACAACAACAACACATTTCTTTCTTCCAAATCATAAACTACATCAATAATCCGCATGTTAACAACATCATTCTCATAAATTCAAGAGCTATATTAAAATCACATTATCTTCTCTAACAACCTACAAACGACTCCAACTTCAATTTAAATCATTAAACCTCCATTTTTATCATAGAATCCATAACAACAACAACCAAAAATATTAAATAAAAATTAGTTCATCACTCCAACACAACCAACACCTACACGGCCCAACTTTAACATACCATATTTCATGAATTTCATTCATTTCCACACACTACAACACACATGAACCATCCATAACATATGAAAAGAGGATTAAAACTTACATTTTCCACTTTGTTCTTCAACTTGGCTAGGGTTGTAAATGGCACAAATGAGTGGTTTGATTGCTCCAACAACTACTCCATGTTGATTAGGACCTTCCAATGAGTTGAAAAGCTAGAAGAAATAAATTTTTCTTGATCAATTTGGAGGGGTCAAATTCGGCCAGCCATGGCCGAATTCTCCTCTCTCTCTCTTTCTCCATGTTCTTCAAGTTTCTAGAGTTAAAAAGATGACTAATTAGTCTTGCTTGTCATCTATGTATACATATATTATTAATCCACATGTCCCATGGCCCACACATGGCTTGGATGAATTTAATTTGGCCAAGCCATGGGTGGTACCCCACTTGTGCCACATGGCCAACTTGGCTATTTCATGAAAAATAATTAACTTTTCATAATTCACTTTTAACCCCAAATTTTCTTTAATACTCCATACCAATAAAATCATAAGCAACTTATGCCTTAAAACAAAATCGGATGTCAGAAGTCTCAACCTCGTATCCCGGAATAGTCTTGTCCTTAACTTTTCATGGTTGGCTCGGATTATCCCAATGTACAAAAATACGGGATATAACAAAGAGTGAGTTATTTTTGTGAGACAAATCCATCTGAGGACATGCCCTCTATTGATACAGTTCCATATGAAGTTATGTCTTCTATAGAGATAGACCCATCAGAGGTTCAGGAAGAATCGACAAGTCAGGTAAAGAGCAGGCAAGTGATGAAGGTTGATCTTTAGACCCCATGTTATGATAGATTATTTAATGAGGTGGGGTCTTCTGAGAGGCCGAGGAATTTACAGATGGGGAATTCCAGTAACGTAAGTTTGATGGTATCTGCAGAACAAGGTTCAAATGAAAATAGTGGCAGAACTGGAAGGATCAGTATAATTGGTACGTTTACAGAAGGTATGGGTACTACTGAGCAGCTTGTAGAAGGACGACAAGAGGGAGAACTTCCTCAACTACTTCTAGATTGATTTGTACAGGATCAAGGTTCTGAGCAAGATCAAGGTAAGGACTTTGATCGTTGAAATTTTAGAATTTGAGTGATAAAATAATAAAGTAAAGCATCCCTCTTAATGAATATTAGAGTGCCTTAGGTAAGTTTGTAAAACGTTTGAGTTAAGATCGGCGGTGAAATGCAGAATTGATTGTCAATTATTTTAGAAAGAAAGTAACGGATTATGTACATATTAGATGATTTGTGAGTACATAAGCCTCTGTGTAAGGGGATTGATTGGAGTTTTATGAGAAGATGTTCAGATGTGATATATGAGATGAGCATTACTGCGTCATGTTCTTTTTATGTTAACAAGCCCTGTATGGTTGAGCTGTATGTTATAAGCGCTTAAACTCTGCCAAAATTTCTAGAAACTTAAGGATAGCTACTGGGTAAGTGTGCGCACTACAGGTGAGATTGTTACGACAAATAAAAGGAGCAAGTAGTTAGAGGTGAAGGGGCATGACCTTAGTCGGGGAGAGTGAATAGTGAGGTAGTGTGACAAGTAAAGGGGAATAGGATATAAGGGTACAAAGAGGAAGTAATATGTTTCTTCTGACCAGAAAGTTGAGAAAGAGGTGAATGCTTATATAATGAGGAAGTCAGAGAGACAAGTCACTCTGAAGGAACTTTATACATTAAGAAGAAGTTGACTGATCCTTTTATACTTCTGTAAGACTGATATATGAGACACAGGTTGGAAAGTCAGAGCTTGGCCGATGATTATGGATAAAAGCATATACGTTTGTATAGACCAGCCCTACGGACCCTTAGCAACGCCATAGGACAATAGACTGAGAAAAGGGTTTTATGGAATTTAGAATTTATTAAGGATGGTTACATGACAAGAGGTCATTACTATCGATACGAAAGGAAGTATAAGTAAGGAAAGAAAGAGGAAGAATAATATGATAGTTGGAAGCAAGATAAGAAGAAACAATAAGGTAAAGAGGATGACGACAAGCGAGTACCGGATATACGAAACGTATGTGATAAAAGAAAGGAATCATGTTATGAACAAAAGAAGAGAGGTTTGAAGAAAAAGGTGAACAACAAAACATCTATCCATTATGATGACTTCAATAAGTAGAGTATGAAGGAAATGCACCACTTATGAGTACTGCGGTGTTAAGTAAGAATTTTAGTGGGTACTTTAAGATGATTGAGATTTTGAAGGAACCACAAAGATATGTGATAATTGATCATTTCAATCGAGACACAAGACGATAAAATTATTGAGTACCTCATTTCTCCATATATCAGTTAAGGATAACTCTAAACCTATTCTAAGTTCCTCCGACGATTCTGCCGGACTTCTAAGAGATCACCAAAAGTACTACACTTCGCCACATCAGTGGTACACCAGAATAGCAGAGAAGTATATGTCTATGGTATTACGAGTTGATTGAGGGATATTGAAAAATGACCCAACCCTGAGTTTTAAAACAAGTTGTTGCCATAGTTGTGCCTAAAGTTATCTTACTGCGAATTGTGTTATTTAAGTAAAAGAAGACGGAGTAAAACATGGAAATGAACGAGATATAGTTCTTGTGTTCGTTGGACCATTTTAAGTATTTTTAGGGGCGATTATAAATGGAAATCATTGTTAAGGATGCAAGAAAGCTATTCCTAACATTGCGATGCCTTGAGAGCAGATCACTAAAGGGAAAAAAATGAGTAGGAACCCGAATACGAGTATGAAAGCTAAGACGACATAGTTACGAATTATGTTGGGAAGGAATTATGGGATAATTATGGACTGTTTTGGATAAGATGATTTATGCGTGAAATGATTTATATGTTTCAAGCCCTCGAGATCTGAAATCATAGCGATAAATTTATGACAAGAGGAATCTACAGTTTCGTTGTCATGACCCAACCTAAGAACATGACGAGTGACCGAGCTTAACCTGCCCGATAACCCAACTTATGTTACCTATACTCAAACATGGCATTCAATAGGGTCTATTTAACTAAGTTTGAAAGCTGTAAATAGAATACCAAAGTCCATCTGTAACTCAAAACATCTCAAAACATACTTATATATATGTAACATATCACAAGGCAAGCCAACGAGGTCGTCGATACTTCGTACAACAAAACAATGGCCGGCAAGGCCAAACAAGCATCTATGACACCCACGCTGTCCGTACTACTAGAAGAGTATGACCGTGCATAAGTGACGGACAGGGCCCCGTTGTACCCATAATGTATACAAACAAAATTATACCAAAACAGAACGATCTCAAGCAAGTGGAGTCTTCGACTCTCAATGTTGACTCCTTCTAGATGGGCCGGATCGTCTAACCGCATCCCTAAACCTGGCGGGCAAAACGCAAAATTAAGAAAAGGGGGCGCACGGAATTTATACTGAATATGTAAGGCAATACTGAATCATAAAACAAGGAAAAGCGTAACAGTAAGCAAGTTTAGAAAGCAACCTGGGAGTAACATGGAATAGCACTTTGAACCATGTCATATGGTCCCTTACACAAATTCTAGCATACACAATATAAATATAGAATATCCTACTCGTAGACGCTTCCAGTTAATAATACAATAGTCCCTTCGGACGGTCGCTTCCGGCGTAGTCATGTTGGCCCCTTCGGGCAGCCGCTTCCGGCTTAAGAATATCATAATCCAACTGATCAGGTGGAACAATAACAATACATATGATATACAGTATGAATATGTAATGAAGTTACAAAATGTTGCACCCCTTTCAGAGTGGTTTCTATTACAACTCCCTTTGGAGAGATTTTGAGAACAAGTTTTAGAGTTTCCTTCATTTGCCATTTGCTTTGTAGTGAACATGTAAGTATAATGTATCGCAGAAGCTTCCTTCGAATTATCAACAAGAGTATAGCATGAACGAAACAAGACATTGGATATCGACTCCAAATCCAACTAAGAATAGAACTTATGTTTTACGTTCTTTAGGAGTCATATAAAAGGGATCATGCCAAAGTATGAAAGAAGGGTTAGCCTTACATACCTTATTTACGCCTCAAGATAATCCTCGAGTCCCTTCCCGAGCTTAGTCAACTAAAATACCATCAACAATATAGGGATTAAGACTAGGCCAACAAGATTATTCTAACTAATCATTTATTCTGTCGCCTAACGGGATTTGGACAGCATCTCCTCTATAATCCTACCAACCCAACAATTCCAAATTAAGCTAATAACCAATAATAACAACAAATCTAACAATTTACAACAATATTATGACTAAACTCATCTTACAATTCTATCCAAACAAATACTAAAACCACAACGCCTTAACATTCGGTATACGATAATTATAACTATATTTCTAACACTTTAATCCGTTAAATCTCCACGTAATCATCTAAATAACAAAGATGAGAAAATAATACATACCTTAGCAGTAGCTAAACCATGAAAATATCATCCCCCAAGCTCAATATTTAGCTTGAAACGACAACGACAACTCGTATTACACTTTATCCTTCACGAGCCTCGGGATTGGGGCCTCGAACTTGATCGAACCATTGCTTTATCTCTCTAACTCTACTCACTCTCTCTCTAAAATATTCTAGATCTTTTGGCATGAAATGAGAAAGATAATGGGTGAAAATGTTTCTTTAATAGCCAAGGAAGTGGGCCTGACCCGACTTGGAGTCGGGTTAGGCCGAGCCTACTGCCAGTTTAACCTTTCCTCCTTAAAATGTTCATAACTTTTTATTCCTATGTCGTATGAAGGCCCACGACCTATGGTTGGAAAGGTGTTTCAATTATCTACAACTTTCATTTTTTTGTGTTTTCCCAAATTCTCAGAGTATAATGGTGTGTTGGCCTCGTAAAACTATATCACCCGAAAACGTATCCTTAAATCATCCTTTTGGAGTGCTTATGCTCATATTTGGCTTAAGTGTCCCTCTTGAGACTTGCTAAACTTCTTATGTACTATTCATATAACTTATCATATGCCCTTTATAAAATCTCAACATGTGGGCCCCACCTTAACTTATGGTTACGAGGGCTATTTGTCAAGTAACGTATTAACCAACTTACACCATATGGCCTCCATCGTCATCTCTATGTTATTCTTATATATAATCTTCATCCCTAATCCTTGTATATCTTTACTCTCCCCCCGAGCCCATACTAAGTCGTCGACAGCCTCGGTAATACAAAATTTTTTTTCGGGTGTAACATCCTTCCCCCCTTAGGAACAACAGTCTCCTAACGTTGGAAATATGTAACTTATAAAAGTTTTATGGATAGTTAAACAATAGAGTAAAGCATGAGGGTACTATTTAAGGTCAAATTAATCGTATCTAATACCGCCAGTATCACGTTATAATAACTAAAAGGTTACATATCAAGGGTAGTCTTCTATTCGTTTACCCTAGTTCCGATTTATAGCTATGGTCTAGCTATGCTATAGGCACTTCCCCCCTTAAGGTTTCAACTAAGATTTTCACTAAGTCTTTTGTCTCGATTTACCCCCATTAACTCCTATGCCTGGATTCTAACTTATGTTGTAATACATCATGTCATTGTGATAAGGGATAGTTCGTATATTGCTTAAATCCATCAATAAATAATCTGAAAAAGGATATACCTGATGGCGCATCCTGCGGTGTCTCTGGACCCGGTCTTCCACCTAGAGCATAGATACGATGCGGCTCAGTACTAGAGCTAGATGCTCCACCTCTGCCCCTACCTCGGCCCGAAGAAGTCTGGGGTCCTATCTCTGGGGCTCTCACTGAGGGTGACGATGCTGCTACCGAATTCTCAAGAACAATACTACCCACTCTTTGTGGGCAATCTCTAGCATAGTGCCCCGGATCACCACAAGTATAGCATACACCCTGACGCACGCGGCCCTACGATGTTTCCCACAAGTCGCACATCAAGGAGGGGCATTACCTCCCGCCCGACCCCGCTCGCCGCCGAGAACCCGATGCATAAGAACTCTGTCTCTGCCTATGGGAAGTCTCCCTACCCCGCTGAGATCCTCGAAACTACAGAGGTGTACTATACCCAGTTCGCTTCTCGCTAGTGGAACCTCTATACTGACCCTCTGACCTAGCCCTCTTGGGCTGACTACTACTCTGCTCCGAGATAGCCTCTCGCTGGTGCCTACGATCTTCAGACCCTGAGCATAAGCCTGAATACGAGCTATATCCATACCTGGCTGCATCGCTACCGTCATACAAGCCTCCTGCAACCCTGGCTCTAATCCCATCACGTATCGGTAAACTCTATCTTCCATTTCCTACACAATAGAAGGGGCATATCTGGCTAAAGAATCAAACTCCACACTATACTCTCTTACCGACATACTACCCCGTGGCTAAGGAACCTATCAACCCTTGCCCCCCAACTCGGGTGGCATATAATGGCACAAGGCGATCCGAGAATCTCGCCAAGTTGGCGAGGAAGAGCATCCCTACCCTCGATAATCTCCGACCGAAGCCAATTAATCGCTATACCCCGCAATCTATAAGCAACTAACTCAACAGTTCTCGTAGCCGACGCCTTCATCACATCTAAAGTACGCCGCATACTATCTACGAACTCCCCGAGTATTAGCATTGTGGTCCGTGCCCTTAAACTCGGGGGATCTAATAATAAAATCTCGGGCCACAGCGCACCAAGCAGCCCTATCTGGATACTCATGACCCCTATCCTGTCATCCTGCCTGGGTAGCAAGTATCTGAGTCAATACACGGATAGCATCTCTTATCTCTCTCATCTCCTGACCCTGAGCATCCGCCCAGGACTCGAGGTGTGCATCGACGGAGCCGGCCGGACTCGTGCCCCTCCGAGTCCCTCCGGAGGCGGGGAAGTAGGAGAACTCTAGGACTGAATCTGTATTCCAGTATGAGTCTGAGCTCTGGTGGACCTGGGGGCTTGGCTAACTACCTCGCCCTCAACTGATTTGCCCTTCTGGGCTACTGTCGCTTTACTTTTCCCCGTCATCGCTGAAATCATACAAGATTATTAGATTAAGGACTTCACTTATGACACAGCTCTATTCGCATGATCTCTAACATGAAAGAAGGAATGACACCCTATTAATGTCTCGTAGCCTTCTGTTTATAGATGTGGTGCACAACACACAGATAAACAAGACTCTACTAGACACTGTCTGCGGATATGCCGAGGACTGAACTGCTCTGATACCATTTTTGTCACGACCCAACCTAGGGCCATGACGAGTGACCGAGCTTGACCTACCCGATAACCCAACTTATGTTGCTTGTACTCAAACATGGCATTCAATAGGGTCATTTCAACTAAGTTTGAAAGCTTCGAAATAGAATACCAAAGTCCATCTGTAACTCAAAACATCTCCAAACATACTTATATATATGTAACATATCATAAGGCAAGCCAACGAGGCTGCCGATACTTCTGTACAACAAAACAATGGCCGGCAAGGCCAAACAGTACCCATGACACCCACGCTGTTCGCAAAATACTAGAAGAGTATGACCGTGCATAAGTGACGGGACAGGGCCCCATCGTACCCATAATGTATACAAACAAAATTATACCAAAACAGGAACAGTCTCCGAAGCAAGTGGAGCTATCTGACTCTCAATGCTGACTCCTCCTAGATGGCTAGATCATCTAACCGCATTCCTGAACCTGCGGGCATGAAACGCAGCCCCCGAAGAAAGGAGGTCAGTACGAATATAACCTGCGAATATGTAAGGCAATACCGAATCATAAAACAAGGAAAAGCGTAACAGTAAGCAAGTTTAGAAAGCAACCTGGGAGTAACCTGGAACAGCACTTTGAACCATGTCATATGGTCCCTTACACAAATTCTAGCATACAAAATATAAATATAGAATATCCTACTCGTAGCCGCTTCCGGCTAATAACACAATAGTCCCTTCGGACGGCCACTTCCGACGTAGTCATGATGGCCCCTTCGGGCAGCCGCTTCCAACTTAGCTAGGGTGGCCCCTTCGGGCAGCCACTTTCGGCTTAAGAATATCATAATCCAGCTGATCAAGTGGAACAATAACAATACATATGATATACAGTATGAATATGTAATGAAGTTACAAAACGTTGCACCCCTTTCAGAGTGGTTTCTATTACAACTCCTTTTGGAGAGATTTTGAGAACAAGTTTTAGAGTTTCCTTCATTTGCCATTTGCTTTGTAGTGAACATGTAAGTATAATGTATTGCAGAACCTTCCTTCGAATTATCAACAAGAGTATAGCATGAACAAAACAAGACATTGGATATCGACTCCAAATCCAACTAAGAATAGAGTACTTATGTTTTATGTTCTTTAGGAGTCATATAAAAGGGATCATGCCAAAGTATGAAAGAAGGGTTAGCCTTATATACCTTATTTACGCCTCAAGCTAATCCTCGAGTCTCTTCCCGAGCTTAGTCAACTAAAATACCATCAACAATATAGGGATTAAGACTAGGACAACAAGATTATTCTAACTAATCATTTATTCTGTCGCCTAACGGGATTTGGACAGCATCTCCTCTATAATCCTACCAACCCAAAAATTCCAAATTAAGCTAATAACCAACAACAACAACAAATCTAACAATTTACAACAATAATATGGCTAAACTCATCTTACAATTCTATCCAAAACAGCCCCTAAACCACAACGCCTTAACATTCGGTATACGATATTTATAACTATATTTCTAACACTTTAATTCGTTAAATCTCCATGTAATCATCTCAATAACAAAGATGAGAAAATAATACATACCTTAGCAGCATCTCAACCACGAAAATTTCATCCCCCAAGCTCAATATTTAGCTTGAAACAATGACGACAACTCGTATTACACTTTATCCTTCACGAGCTCTGGATTCGGGGCCTCGAACTCCTGATCGAACCCTTGCCTTATCTCTAACTTTCCTCACTCTCACTCTAAAATATTCTAGATCTTTTGGCATGAAATGAGGAAGATAATGGGTGAAAATTTTTCTTAAATAGCCAAGGAAATGGGCCTGACACGACTTGGAGTCGGGTTGGGCCGAGCCCACTGCCAGTTTGACCTTTCCTCCTTAAATGTCCATAACTTTTTATCCCTATGTCGCATGAAGGCCCACGACCTATGGTTGGAAAGGTATTTCAATTATATACAACTTTCATTATTTGTGTTTTCTCAAATTCTCAACGTATAATGGTGTGTTGGCCTCGTAAAGCTAGATCACCCGAAAACGTATCCTTAAATCATACTTTTGGAGTGCTTATGCTCATATTTGGCTTAAGTTTCCCTCCTAAGACTTGCTAAATTTCCTATGTACTATTCATATAACTTGTCATATTCCCTTTATAGAATCCCGACATGTGGGCCCCACCTTAACTTACGGTTACGAGGGCTATTTGTCAAGTAACGTATTAACCAACTTACACCATATGGCCTCCACTGTCATCTATATGTTATTCTTATATATAATAGAATCTTCATCCCTAATCCTTGTATATCTTTACTCTCCCCTGAGCCCACACTAAGTTGTCTGCAGTCTCGGTAACACGAAATTTTTTCGGGGTGTAACATTAGTGACCGTTAGAGTGCAGATGATAATGTAGAGATTAACCCCCGACATCATAAAACAATGTTAACATATTGAGATATGAGAATGAAAAGTCAAAAAGTACAGATTGGAGGACGAAAGGTAGACGTGAAAATCCCTAAATGGCAACAAGATAGAACCAGTTACGAGACATAGTTGAGGGATGAACATAAGGTATTAATATCGGTGTAAGAATGGATATTGTGCAGAGAGTTATTTATACAGTGAATGTTGATCCGATATGGTAAGAAGGTATATCTATAAGTGCTTGCTAACTATACGACAAGAGACTTGCGTGAATAATTTAGTAAATAATTGGAAGGATGATGACTACATAAGAACTGATAAACAGTGAAGAGTGTCCACAATAACCTAGCGTGGAAAATGAGTGACAGGTTACGATATCAAGCAGATTAATGGTAAGAAAATAGCTACCGATTCATCCTTTACGTTATTGAGTAAGTACTCAAAGGACATCAAGAAGAGATCAGCAAAAAATAGTTAATGCATTAAGATTACGGCAAAGCCCAGTAGGCAACAATTTGTGGACCCAAGTTTTAAAATATTACGAGCTATAAACAATGCTTTTTGAGGGGAAACATGTGACCAAGCATGACTTATGAGAACTTTGGGAGAATATGATTTGTGCGAGCGATGAAGAGACAGACACTGAATGACCAATTTAGAAGGATGGTAAGTCATGAGGACATGAATATGACCTATGCGCAGTCAAATGAGAGTGAGAAGTATTCAAAACTAAGTAAAGGTTTAGGAAGAACAAAAGAATAAAGACAGCAACGTCAAATCATTAGTAAGAAAGACACAATTTTAGACTATTGCATGAGGATTTTCATACAGAGAAGTGGACATAATTGTTAATAAATAAGGAACCGAGGACGAAGTGAACCATTTCAAAAGGACTGCAGGTCGTAAGAATGTAACCTAGTTCGATGCTAGAATTAGAAGCAAGAGAAACTACAAGGACCGAGGAGGTGACGTTGAATAACGAAGTATCAGACAGTAGGTTCATCTAAGGTGGGAAGAATTCGGTTACGACTCGCGTACAAAAATGATACCTCCCAAATAAAGCGTTAGTGACATCCAAGAAAGGTTATCAATTTCAAATAGTGAGCTGGTAAACGAAGAGCCTCAAGGAAGGTGTAAGTTTAGAGGGAAATGTTATATAAGGAAATAAAGTACAGGGAAATACCAACATAGTGACGTAAGAAGAAAGCAAAATGAAATAAGTTAATAGAGGAAATGAAAGGAAATGACCAAGTTAACAGCCAAGGCTCTGGTAAGGAAGGAGAGAAGAATTACTAGAAGAATTCGATGAAGGACAATGGAAGAACTACTACTAAAAGCTACTGGAAATCGCAATAAAGAAAGACTGAGACACACAACATTCAAACCTCCTAAGTATACAAAATCTAGGATGTGAAGATCGATGCGGCAAGCTGAGAGCTATTTTATGAGTTTAAGCAGATATGCAATAACATTGATGTTAAAGACCATAATGATACTAATTTAACATTCGAGGAAGAATCCTGTCACGACCCGACATACGGGCCGCGACGGGTATCCGGGGCTTACCACCGAACACCACTCGCCCTAGTACCCACATGTTCTTGTTCATAACATTTGCTTGAAACTTGAAAATATAACATCATTGGAAACATCTTTTCTTTTATAATCATGAGCTCATCGGCGATCAAAATAATACAAATATACACTTACATATATATATACATGAAAACCGTAAGACCATAAGACCCACACATGAGTATCTACGAGCCTCTACTAGAGTACTAGACCTATGGACGGGACAAGACCCCGTCATGCCCAAAATACGAATATACAAATATGTACCAAAAGAATAATCAATAGCACCTCCGGATGATGGAGTGCTCACAACCGCCCATCGCGCTCCTAGGGATCAAAGACCGTCTCCCCGTCTCACCCGTGGGCATGAACACGAAGATCCGAAGAAAGGACGTCAGTACGAACGTTGTACCGAGTATGTAAGGCAGGAGGGAAATAACATAATCGGGAGATCATAAATCATGAGATGAGGATATAATCTGTGCACTCTTTACATAGTAACTAGTTTCATGTACATGCATCATATATAAATACATCACATACATTATCATAACATGCAAGCATCGTCACCTCAATCGTGCATCGTCACATCGTTCATACATCATCATACCGTCGACCCGCGTCCGGGTGACCATTATATGCAGCCCACTAGTGGTGACATGTCCGCCCTTTCCTCGGTGCGGTGGAAGCATAGCAGCCCGCCGTAGCGGTGACATGTCCGGCCAATTAGGCACGGTGGAATCATATTATCACACATACCATGCAATCCGTGTGCTTATCATCATTTTAGCATGGTTTAGCATCCCTAGTTACATATACATATACATACCTTAAGCTTGAAAGCGACTATGTTTATGTCGGGGTGACATAAGGTCGTAAACCCCCGGTCATGTTATGGAATAAGCATAAGCATCATATCTCACCTTGGAGGAATTTACAATTTAAGGTGAGTACTTATAAGAAGGAATGCCAATAGATCGCGATCATCATCATCGATTTCGTAAGAACATCATATCTTGGTCTCTAGAGTCGTTATCGCTTTCATGACATATTTCTTGTCCTGTCTCGTCATTCATGAACTTAGACTTTCATCTCTAGGGCGTAGGAGATTCATGAAGGAAGAGGAAAAATCATGCATAAGATTCATGTCTTAGAAGGAGAGGTAATGCCTCACATACCTTAGTCGTTTAGCAAGGTTATCGCTCACTTGCCCTTCTTCAATACCGCGTCGTTACCTTCATAAGAGAATTCGTTTTGATCATTAGTAAACTAGCGACAAGAACGCATTCCTAATTCTAGAAAAAGTTGGGCAGCACTTCCTTCGTCCATACTACTTTTCCCGTGTTCTATATCAACTCCCAACATTCATAACATTAACCACAATATTGAAATCAAAAGTCGTCATTTAGGTATATTTATCAAAATCCACCATTTTCCTCCAATTTTCCTTTATTTCTACTTCTAGCTCATCCTTGCGTTTTTATGCGTTTAATGCTCGTTTCATGATATAAACATCATTTATAACGTATTTGTATTCACAACACTCCAACATTCATGATTCAAGTCAACCATCACTCATTTGTGTCACTATTCACTTAACAATGACCCATTTCTATGTTCTTCTATATTTCAAGGGTCTAAGCCTTCCAATACTTCAAACAATGTAGAATGATCATAAAACTTACCTTGGATGGTGGTTGAGCAACCCTTAAGTTGAAATACTTCGCTTAGCCAAAACCCTAGTCCACCTTCTTTGGAATTTCTTGACTTTGATAGCTTTAATGGAGGTTCTTAAGCTTGATTCTCCTCAATCTTGTTATTAATCCTTGGTCTCCTTAGTTTTCTTGTGGAGGAATTATTAAGAGAGTTCTAGAGTGTTCTTGTGTTGTGTGAATGGAAAATGAATTAAAATGAGGCCTAAGTCCCTTTTTAATAACTCTAACATTCTTGTTTAATGAATTCTGTCGGGTGAACGGTGGTCGTAAACCACGGTTTACGGACCGTATTATGGTTTACGGCCCGTCCTCCGGTCGTGTTTAAGCATTAAAACAAAACGAAAGCTTGGGCCGAGGGACATGGCACTTTACGACCTGCTTTACGGTCCGTGAACCGGTTTACGGCCGTCCTCCGGTCGTTTTTAAGCATTTCACACTTTAACGGAAAGTTGAGATTTTCAACAAAGCCGGAGGACGATTGCACTATACGGTCCGTAAACCACTTTACGGGTCGTATAGTGCCGTATACGACCACCGGGCGAAAACTCTCTGCAACTTTATAATTTCCAAAGTTCACATTTAGCCATCCTCGACCTATCAAAACACCATACACTCAACCCCTTCATGGTTCTACTCATCAGTCAAGTGCGGGAAATTTTCGAGGCGTAACATTCTTCCCCCCTTTTGGAACATTCGTCCCCGAATGTTCGACACTCGGGTATTCTAGAAAAATTTCGACAGAGTTTCCCTTGTAATTTGGACTCTACAAACCTGGCACAACAACCCACAATATCATTGCCTCATAGGCTACATAACCATGTTAACACATCCGTGGCCACACACACGACCAGAAGTATGAAATTAAAACATACATACCTTATATCGTCGACGTTCCACCTTGAACCTCTCTTGGGGGTTGGAATAAACGGGGGTACATAGATTTCATCTTCTCCTCTGCTTCCCAAGTCATTTCTTCCCGGTTATTGTTCCGCCATAGAACTTTGACTGAAGCAACCTTTTTATTCCGAAGCCTTCGTATTTGTCTATCCAAAATAGCAATAGGCACTTCTTCATATGTCAACTTCTCTGTTACTTGCACATCATCGATTGGAACTACACTTGCGGGATCTCCAATACACTTACGAAGCATCGAAACATGGAATACTGGATGCACGGATTCAAACTCTGAAGGCAAGTCCAGTTCGTAGGCTACACGACCTACCTTACGGATAATTTTATAAGGTCCGATGTATCTTGGACTCAATTTCCCCTTCTTGCCAAATCTCATTACTCCTTTCATTGGCGATACTTTCAGAAATACCCAATCATTAGCTTGAAATTCCAAGTTTCGTCGGCGATTGTCCGCGTAAGACTTTTGACGACTTTGGGCTGTTAACAATCGATCTCGTATCATCTTGACCTTCTCGACTGCCTGTTGGACCAATTCAGGACCTATCAATTGTGCTTCTCCCCTTTCGAACCACCCCACCGGAGATCTACATTTTCTTCCGTACAAGGCTTCATATGGGGCCATTTGGATACTGGAATGGTAGCTGTTGTTATAGGCAAATTCAATAAGGGGTAAGTGCTCATCCCAACTACCACTAAAGTCCAGCACACACGCTCGTAGCATGTCTTCCAAGGTCTGAATGGTGCGCTCTGCTTGTCCGTCGATGCAACGGGATGGAACGCCGTGCTAAGCTTAACTTGAGTACCTAGACCTTCTTGGAAGGATTTCCAAAACTTGGCTGTAAACTGTGCCCCTCTGTCTGTGATAATGGCCAAAGGAATACCACGAAGTCGTACAATCTCCTTGACATACAACTTAGCATAATCTTCCGCTGAATACGTGGTCTTAACGGGGAGAAAATGGGCTGCTTTCGTGAGTCTGTCCACGATCACCCATATAGAATCATACTTACCTCGCGATCGGGGTAATCCTACCATAAAATCCATATTAATTTCTTCCCATTTCCACGTAGGAATTTCCATCGCTTGTAATAAACCTCCTGGTTTTTGATGCTCGGCCTTTACTTGCTGGCAATTCGGGCATTGGGCTACAAATTCTGCTATGTCCCGCTTCATGCCATCCCACCAGTATATCAACTTAAGATCATGGTACATCTTGGTTGCACCTGGATGAATGGAATACCGGGAATGATGTGCTTCCTCTAAAATCCGTTGGCGCAAGCTTACCACATTCGGTACACATAACCTGTCTCGATATCTAAGAACCCCTTCTAAGGAAACTTCGAATGGAGACTTTCCCTTTCCATGAGCTAGGTCTCGGTAATGACTCAGCTGAGGGTCTTCATACTGTCGCTCCTTCACTTCTACATTTAAAGAGGAAACTGTAGGGTCATTGATGCGAATACTTGCATCACCCGAATCAATTGCACGTACGCCAAGTCTTGCTAGTTGGTGGAGCTCACGAACCATTTCTCGCTTTTCTGGAAGAAATCCATATAAATTTCCCATTGATCGGCGGCTAAGGGCATCCGCTACCACATTTGCCTTCCCGGGATGATATAAAATATTTACATCGTAATCCTTCAGTAGTTCTAACCATCACCTCTGTCGCATATTCAACTCCTTCTGTTTGAAAATATATTGAAGACTTTTGTGATCCGTATAGATGTCAACACGCACCCCATACAAGTAATGTCTCCATATCTTCAAGGCATGAATAACCGCGGCCAATTCAAGATCATGAGTCGGATAATTCTTCTCATGTTTCCGCAAGAATCGTCTCGACGCGTATGCAATGACCTTCCCGTGTTGCATTAACACACATCCTAGTCCGACGCCGGAAGCATCACAATATACCACGTAGCCATCCGATCCTTCTGGAAGTGTGAGCACTGGGGGCGAAGTCGGGCCTATCTTTCAACTCTTGAAAACTACGCTCACAAGCATCACTCCATTGGAATTTAGCCGACTTCCGAGTTAGCCTTGTTAATGGCGCTGAAATAGATGAAAAACCCTCTACAAATCTTCTATAATATCCTGCCAACCCAAGAAAACTACGAACTTCTGTGGGCGTCGTAGGTCTTGGCCAAGTCTTCACTGCTTCAATCTTCTGAGTGTCGACCCGGATACCGTCATCCGAGATAACGTGGCCCAAAAATGCCACAGAAGTTAGCCAAAACTCACATTTTGAGAACTTTGCATATAACTCCCGGGCTCGGAGAACGCCAAGAACAATTCTTAAATGATCCGCATGTTCTGATTCGTCCGAGAATATACCGAGGATATCATCGATAAATACTATCACAAAGAGATCCAAGAACGGCCGGAACACATTATTCATTAAGCTCATAAACACTGCCGGGGCATTAGTTAATCCGAACGACATCACTCGGAACTCATAATGGCCATATCTTGTTCTAAAGGCTGTCTTGGGAATATCTTCTTCTCTGACTCTTACTTGATGATAACCCGACCTCAGATCTATTTTTGAAAACCACTTGGCACCCTGAAGCTGATCAAATAAATCATCTATTCTTGGAAGCGGATACTTGTTCTTTATCGTCACCTTGTTCAGCTGCCTATAATCAATACACATTCGTAGAGAGCCATCTTTCTTTTCACAAATAACACTGGCGCTCCCCACGGGGATGAACTAGGTCTGATGAATCCCTTCTCGAGCAAATCTTTCAATTGTGCCTTTAACTCTTTCAGTTCTGCCGGAGCCATTCGATAAGGAGGGATAGAAATAGGGTCGGTATCTGGCAACACATCAATGGTGAAGTCAATCTCCCTTTCTGGAGGAAGGCCTGGAAGTTCATCTGGAAATACGTCCGGAAACTCATTCACCACCGGAACGGATTGAAAAGTTGGCGATGTTGCTTTGGTATCATGAACTCGGACTAAATGATAAATATAGCCCTTGGCGATCATCTTTCTGGCCTTAAGGTAGGAAATAAACCTACCCCTGAGTTGCCGTGTTATCTTTCCATTCGAGCACGGGCTCTCCCGAAATTGAAATCGAACTATTTTCGGTCGAAGCAATCAACATTGGCATAACATGAGGCCAACCAATCCATGCCCATAATTACATCGAAATCCAAAGATTTCTAACTCAACTAAATCAACTTTGTCCGACGATCACATATCATAACTATACAATCTTTGTACACTAGTTTCGCTATCACGGATCACCAACCGAGTAGATACCTCGAAAGGTTTAATTGGCTCGGGCTTCACCCCCCCAATACGATTTGCAACATATGGAGTAATATAGGATAGTGTAGACCCGGGATCTATCAATGCATACGCATCATGAGAGAATACAGACAATATACCTGTAACCATGTCTGGGGATGACTCGAGATCCTGTCGTCCGCCAAAGCATATAATCGGGTCGCGCGTGGTACCCGACGTAGATGCTCCCCCTCGGCCTCTACCTCGGCCTCGACGAAACCCGGGGAGTCCGTCCCGTCGGGTGTGCCGAGGAAGAACCTCGTCGCCGACCCCGTGGGCCGGACCCCGCCTCTCGCCATCTCGAGGGACGCCCCGCATCAAGTGTCCTACCGCCCACAAACATAACACGCATCCGTGCCCTGGCGACATGGCCCTGAGTGCAATTTCCTGCACTGGCTGCATCGGGGAACTGGTGGTCTCCCCTGACTGTAATCTCCCCCAAACCGAGAACCCGGGGCCTCGAACTCGACCTCGTCCCGAACGATAAGAACGATCGGATCTCCCGCTCGCAACCCGGGAGACGCACTCGTCACGAGCGGCTGAGTGCCCAGAATAGGTTTGCCTCGATCCACCCCTATAATCACCTCCTGCGTCCATAGATCTTGCCCGTTTGCCTTGCCCTCTATCAGTGCCACGATCACTCCTCTGTGGGGGCTGCTGCCCCTCCAAATTCTGGGCATGAGCTTGAATTCGGGAAATGTCCATCCCATCTTGTAGAGAAGCTGTCAAGCAATCTTTAAACAAATGTGGCCCTAAGCCACTCACGAATCTGTATACCCTATCACCCATATCGGCTACCATGGTAGGGGCATATCTCGCCAAAGAGTTGAATTGGAGGCTGTACTCCCGGGCGCTCATATTCCCTTGCTTTAAATTCAGAAACCTATCCGCTCTAGCTCGGCGGACCTCGGGAGGTAAGTAGTGGCGAATGAAAGCATCAACGAATTCTTGCCACACGGGAGGAGGCGCATTTTCTTGCTCGATGCTCTCCAATTATTAAACCATAAGACCGCCACATCTCGGAGCCTATATGATGCCAACTCCACTGATTCGGTCTCCGAAGCATGGATAATCCGCAACGTCCTCAGCATTTCGTCAATGAAGCCTTGTGGGTCCTCATCCGGCTTTGACCCAAAGAATTCCGGAGGATTTAGGCTCATGAAGTCTCGAGCTCTGGCACTAACTGATCGATCGTTTGGGCCCGCATTTTGCCTTTGGGCCTGGGCGGCAACCAATTGTGTCAATAGATTAATAGCCTCAGCTACTTGTTGACCCGAAGCAGCCGGTGGAGGAACTGGAGGAATAGGAGCTGGAGCAGAAGCCCCTTCTTGTCCTTCTGTGATAGGCGGAGTAGTAGAGGCACTAGGTGAAGCCTCATGATGGGACTCTCCTTCCGCAACATTCCTAGGCGGCTCTCTTTCTGCCCGCCTCTTTGTCGTAGTCTTGCCCTTCGAGCGGCTTTAGCTTTTGGCGGCATTTCGAAATCACATCATACTCATTAGGGAGGATTAAATCTTATACTCGGCTCTATCGCACGATCTCATATGAGGAAAGATGGTCATTTTCCTAAATGCCCCCGTAGCCTCCTGTTTATTGGTGTGGCGCGCAACACACCATAAACAAGACTCTACTAGACACGGCTCGTAGACACTTCCTAGGACTGAACTGCTCTGATACCACTTTTGTCACGACCCGACCTACGGGCCGCGACGGGTATCCGGGGCTTACCACCGAACACCACTCGCCCTAGTACCCACATGTTCTTGTTCATAACATTTGCTTGAAACTTGAAAATATAACATCATTGGAAACATCTTTTCTTTTATAATCATGAGCTCATCGGTGATCAAAATAATACAAATATACACTTACATATATATATACATGAAAACCGTAAGACCATAAGACCCACACATGAGTATCTACGAGCCTCTACTAGAGTACTAGACATATGGACGGGACAGGACCCCGTCGTGCCCAAAATACGAATATACAAATATGTACCAAAAGAATAATCAATAGCACCTCCGGATGATGGAGTGCTCACAATCAGCTACTGGCTCCTAGGGATCAGCACCGTCTCCTGTCCACCCAGTGGGCATGAACACAGCGTCCGAAGAAAGGACGGACGTCGGTACGAACGTTGTACCGAGTATGTAAGGCAGGAGGAAATAACATAATCGGGAGATCATAAATCATGAGATGAGGATATAATCTCGCACTCTTTACATAGTAACTAGTTTCATGTACATACATCATATATAAATACATCACATACATTATCATAACGTGCAAGCATAATCACATCAATCATGCATCATCTCATTGATCATACATCATCATATGATCGACCCGCGTCCGGGTGACCATCATACGCAGCCCACTAGTGGTGACATGTCCGCCCTTTCCTCGGTGCGGTGGAATCATAGCAGCCCGCCGTAGCGGTGACGTGTCCGGCCAATTAGGCGCGGTGGAATCATATTATCACACATACCATGCAATCCATATGCTTATCATCATTTAACATTCATTTCATAGACATATCGTGGCTTATCACAATATTAGCATGGTTTAGCATCCCTAGTTACATATACATATACATACATTAAGCTTAAAAGCGACTATGTTTATGTCGGGGTGACATAAGGTCGTAAACCCCCGATCATGTTATGGAATAAGCATAAGCATCACATCTCACCTTGGAGGAATTTACAATTTAAGGTGAGTACTTATAAGAAGGAATGCCAATAGGATCGCGATCATCATTATCGATTTCGTAAGAACATCATATCTTGGTCTCTAGAGTCGTTATCGCTTTCATGACATATTTCTTGTCCTGTCTCGTCATTCATGAACTTAGACTTTCATCTCTAGGGCGTAGGAGATTCATGAAGGAAGAGGAAAAATCATGCATAAGATTCATGCCTTAGAAGGAGAGGTAATGCCTCACATACCTTAGTCGTTTAGCAAGGTTATCGCTCACTTGCCCTTCTTCAATACCGCGTCGTTACCTTCATAAGAGAATTCGTTTTGATCATTAGTAAACTAGCGACAAGAACGCATTCCTAATTCTAGAAAAAGTTGGGCAGCACTTCCTTCGTCCATACTACTTTTCCCGTGTTCTATATCAACTCCCAACATTCATAACATTAACCACAATATTGAAATCAAAAGTCGTCATTTAGGTACATTTATCAAAATCCACCATTTTCCTCCAATTTTCCTTTATTTCTACTTCTAGCTCATCCTTGCGTTTTTATGCGTTTAATGCTCATTTCATGATATAAACATCATTTATAACGTATTTGTATTCACAACACTCCAACATTCATGATTCAAGTCAACCATCACTCATTTGTGTCACTATTCACTTAACAATAACCCATTTCTATGTTCTTCTATATTTCAAGGGTCTAAGCCTTCCAATACTTCAAACAACGTAGAATGATCATAAAACTTACCTTGGATGGTGGTTGAGCAACCCTTAAGTTGAAATACTTCAATTAGCCAAAACCCTAGTTCCACCTTCTTTGGAATTTCTTGACTTTGATAGCTTTAATGGAGGTTCTTAAGCTTGTTTCTCCTCAATCTTGTTATTGATCCTTGGTCTCCTTAGTTTTCTTGTGGAGGAATTATTAAGAGAGTTCTAGAGTGTTCTTGTGTTGTGTGAATGGAAAATGAATTAAAATGAGGCCTAAGTCCCTTTTTAATAACTCTAACATTGCTGTTTAATGAATTCCTGTCGGGTGAACAGTGGTCGTAAACCACAGTTTACGGACCGTATTATGGTTTACGGCCCGTCCTCCAGGTCGTGTTTAAGCATTAAAACAAAACAGAAGCTTGGCTGAGGGACATGGCACTTTACGACCTGCTTTACGGTCCGTGAACCAGTTTACGGGCCGTCCTCCAGGTCGTTTTTAAGCATTTCACACTTTAACAGAAAGTTGAGATTTTCAACAGGCTGGAGGACGATTGCACTATACGGTCCGTAAATCACTTTACGGGTCGTATAGTGCCGTATACGACCACTGGGCAGAAAACTCTCTGCAACTTTATAATTTCCAAAGTTCACATTTAGCCATCCTCGACCTATCAAAACACCATACACTCAACCCCTTCATGGTTCTACTCATCAGTCAAGTGCGGGAAATTTTCGAGGCGTAACAAATCCTAAGGGGGGAAGGTTGTTATACCCCGTACTTTTATACGCTGAGTTTCGTCGTGAGTTAATCAACGTCGATTGAGAAATAAAAATTTAAGTTGAGTCCACAAGAGATTCTACATGATCATTCTATGTATGTGAGAGTTTATAATCATGTTTTTTTTAGTGTTGGGAATGTTGCACGTCAATGAAACGGAAAAAATAAGTTTCGTCGAAAGTTGGCAAGTTTGAGAATGTTGTAACCCATACTTTTGGGGTAAGACTAAGGGTGATTAACATGCTAAGAAGGTCATTTCATGAGGTATTTTACTTGTATGATAGTCGTGTGTTATGTTTTAAAGTCAAGTGAGTTGTAAAATAAAAGTCGACAAAAGTCGTCACAAGTTACGTTCATAAGTTTGCTTAAATTTGGGTCAGATGTCACTGAGCTTTTCTCCCTATCTAGTTAGAGTTATAGGGTGTTCCACCCATAAAATTGAAGTTCTACTAGTCTAGTTTCCAACTCATTAAGCCGTTCATCTATACGACATCAGAATAGAGAGATATTCACGTTTGCGAAAGACTGCAGAGTCAACCTCGCTGGGACCCACTATGGCGGTGGCGAACCTTGTTTTATTTATAATACGTTTGAAGGGCCATTTTTTATCATTTTGAGTTGAAATTTCTTCTCCTCACCCCCCAAAACCTCTCTACCCAGTTCATGAAGATCCAAGAGGAAATCCAAGTGTTTTCATCCAAGATTTACATTAAAGATTAGCTTAGGAGAGGGATAAAGCTTCTATAGTGTTGTGGTAACATTAAGGGTTGTTGTGAACTAAGATATTCTTGTATTTCGAGTTGTAGTAGCTGTATAAGGTAATTATATTATCTCTTTGCTTGTGCTTATGCTTATTCAAGTGTTGGTTGAGCTGTTTCAATGAAAAACTACAAGCTAGTGCTTGAAATAGCATGAGGTGTTGTTGTCTTCTTGTTGGACTATTTTGTGGCTGTGTATATGACTTCTTGTGGCTGTAAATTTTGTAGAATAACTTGGTTATGTTGCGGTTATGGTTTCTAAGTGTTGGTTATGAAGATAGTATTACAAGCTAGAAGGAGGAATGGTTATATAGCACCTAAAAGTTGTTCTTGTTGTTGTTAACTCTTGTTGGACTATTTTGAAGGTGTAAATATGGTTTCTAATAGCTAAAAATTATGGAATATAACCTGAATATGTTGTGGCTATTGTTGTTAAGCTTATTCATGTATTAATTGAAGGAAACAAAGAAGGAAAACATGTAAAACTAGGACTCAAAAGTGAAGGTTGAAGAGCTAAAACGTATGGACTGTTTTAGAGATTATCTTTATGATATTTTGGGCTGAAGAGGATATGGTAAACATATGTATAATGTTATGACGGTTGTAGACTGATTTATGAAACCAGAATTGGATTCAAATTATGTTTCGTTATTTATAAACAAGCTTGCCGCTCAATAAAACTGTTAAGGAAATCAGAGAAGCTTATATTGAATCGTTGTTGTTGTTGCTATTGTTTTCGTTGTTGTTGGGCTATTCGATGACCCTTAGTGGTCTTTGGGATGTAGTATAAACTGGGGAAATACTGCCCGTTATTCCATAGGTTATAAGATTGGCGAAATGCGACAGTCATGACCTTATATTTTGATGAAAATATCGTTTCACTTCTCGTAGATGCAAGAGGATTATGTTAAGGCTGGTCGTGGATTGAGAAGGAGATTATTCAGGTATGTAAAGGCTATCCCATTTTTTTTTGGGCATGACCCATATGATACGAACGGAATAAGCAAATGAACGAACTCCAATATGACTCTATTCTTAGAAGTACTAGGAGTACCTATGTTCTTGAATTCCTATACCCTCTATTGTCATATCTTCTGTTCATATGTCCCAAGGATATGTAGGTTGATAATGTTAGCTCAATAATGTTAATCGGAGGTAGTACGACCTTATGTCACTCTGAGAGTTCTTATTATCTATCTTAGCTTATGCATTGCATTCATTTATACATGCACATTGACCCATGAATAGAAGAGCGTTATATACGCGTATATTATATGTATATGGGGTATGGGGAAAGGGAAGGAGTTATATAAGCACCACTACCGGATCAGCTGATACACGATGATGATGATGATGATGCCCACAGAGGCCGATATGATATGATGAGATGTCCTCAGAGGCTTGATGATCATATATGTGCGCATATATATGTATGACCTGACATTTCATACGCATACGCATAATATTTACGTATTTCATGATGCACAGAGATATTCAGATGTATAGGTTGACGCTTATTGCCTCATGGTTTTTCTATGCCTCTTATATACTGTTTTTCATGCCTTATATACTCAGTACATTATTCGTACGAACTCCTTATTTTCAGGGGAACTGTGTTTCATACCCGCAGGTCTTGAGGTTCAAGTTGGTGACCTGTCCAGTGGGATATTAGCTCAATGGCCAGTGTTGTTGCCCTCCACTTGTTTCAGAGTCATTGTGAGTCAGCAAGATTATATATATACATTTGCATGGGGATGGCAGGACCTTGTCCCGACCACGTTATGTCATGTATTCCAGTAGAGGCTCGTAGACAGTTATGTATAGTCAGATGATGTTTCACATATTGTTATGCTGTTGAGTATTTACAGCCGAATATATTTCAGACATGATATCCCTATGAGTCTATAGAGTATCACATGATGGCCCTATTAGCCTACCCATGTTTTTGCCACACCCTTAATCCGATAGGGTGTGATGGGCACCCGACCCTTACTTAGGGCCGAGCGAACCCGCAGACTTTCGTAATACTCATAATCATACTGGGCCCGCAAAACATGACATAAGCGCATAATGAAATTTTTTTTTTTTTTTTTTGAAAACAAACATGCCTTTCATCTTTGTCAACTCGAATAAAACTAGCATCGTATGAAATCTGTAAACATATGAAGTTCGTAATATAATGCACAATAATACATCGGCTTACATAGCCGCTTACAAAACTGACATATCATACACACGACACCTTTGCCTCGCAAAGTCTCTACCATAACTTGAGATACCATACAAAAGCACTCGACTCGGCGGCCTCCGGGAGGAAATGGAGCTCGCCGAGTTCCCGGAACATCTTCCTCGCTAACATCACTTACTCATCTCGCGGGTACCGCGCGGCATGAAACGCGGCCCCGAAGGCAGGGGGTCGGTGCATTTTAATATGTAGCATGTAAAGCATGGCATACGAAATACGAAGTCATAACCGAATAAGGAGTACGAACGTGTGTTACAATAGCTAGAGTACCAAAGTGCTTGCATCTGACATACAAATCATACCTAAGAGATACAAAGACAATTATGATAATCAGAATGCCAAAATGCTTCGCTTTCTTTCGAAAAAAATTTCTGTCTCATACATACGGAAAATCAAACACATCATATGAGCTGACATCAACCGAATGCCGAGGAACGTACGGCCCGATCCATAATTAATATAATAATCATAAACATACCGTACCCAGCTCTCTAGTGAGGGACTCGGTAAACCAAATCATATCGTCATATTATCACATAGCATATCACATATCACATCATATCATATACGGTCCGTAATGGGACCCGACGGATAGAACATGATCGCCCCTCCTGCCTCGGGCGCCATAATACTTCATACTTCAGAAAATTTCATATCTCTGAGACCCGACATACCGCGGACAAGTACCCAGCGGTCAATATCACTCAACATACCGCAGACAAGTACCCAGCGGTCAATATCACTCAACATACCGCGGACAAGTACCCAGCGGTTTTCATATCTCCAAACACGTGATACTTCGGAATATAGCATAGTGCGCACGATAACATACCGGCCCGGGACTCGGCGAAAGAGGTAATAACGTAACGCACGGTAATCGTGGGAAATCATATGCAATGCAAAATACTTACAAAGACCCAATAGGATAATCAAAATGAACCGTTAGTTCAAAACCGAAACAATAGTCAAATCAGATTTTCTTCCGAATATCACTCGGGAACATATCAAACCGAACTTCGAAAACCCAAGTCACGTATCAAAATCACATACACAATAATCTTTATTTCAGACTCAACAGATAAATATATAATCATACTCGGGGGTCGGAAAGGTAGAGCGTCAACCCAATCCGGGCCCGCCTATGAAAATCAAAGTCATTACTCGTCATGAAATTATTTGCGAAGATATCAAAGCGATCCGAGCCCTTTCTTGAAAGTTACGGTCGTTCGTAGTTTCAGAATCGTTTAGGAACAAAACTCTTTTGAAACAAAACTTTTATGCAACTTTTGAAATCCAACCATACAAAAGACATATAAACCATAGCTTGACCATATAAGGATGCCAACATCAAGAAGCAAATATGAATCATAAACATGCTCGGAACTTCGGAATAGAGTTGCCCCCAAGGCTCATAACATATCATAGCTTACTTCCGTCTAAGACATGCTAAAAGAAAGAAAGGTAAGCTTTACATACCTTGATTTCTTCATAAGCTAATCCAAACTCAAGTCTCGGCTTCTAAAAATCTACAACACGTCATTAGACACCAAACATTAGTCATAGGTACCTCGGAATCCCATTTTAAGCTCGCACTTTATTTACGAAAATTTGGGCGATTTCCCCGTAAATTCAACACCCCGAGAATTCAACTCGGCCAAATATCCAACAGCAATACCAACAACCACATCAACAATATCCATAAGCAATTCCAAACGCATTCTAACATTAATAACTCCTTTCTACATAATTTGACAACACTCATGCATATTCAATTCAACCGCTTACATTCGAATCGACATCAACGCTCATACGTTCAATTACTAATCCGAACCCATTCAAATACTATTCAAGAATACTTGAAACACTTCACACAATATTTTCAACAATCCAATCAATATACTACATCACCCGAAACCATGCCAAACCCAAGAACAACCCAACACATATTCTTCTCTTCCAATTTCATAAATTACACCAATAATCCACACATTAACAATGTCATTCTCATAATTATAAAAGTTACATTAAAAAAGCACATTAACTACCAAATCAGCCCGTAACCACTACAACATCAATTTGAATCGTTAATATTGCATTTTCATCGTAGAATCCATAACGACGACAACTAAAATACTAACTAACATTTGTTCATTCCCTAGCATCAAAAAAGCCCATTTTCGGCCACAACAACCAACTCACAACTTTCATGATTTTCATCCATTTTCACACATTACAACAACACCCAAACATGTTAGATACAATTAATTTACCACTCCTACACAATACCATATACACACGGCCACACACCACACATACACGGCTATAACAACAACACCACATATTTATGAATTTCATTCATTTCCACACTCCACAACATACACAAATCATTCATAACATATTAAAAAGAGGATTAAAACTCACCCTTTCCACTTTGTTCTTCACTTGGCTAGGGTTGGGAATTGCATGAACAAGGGATTTGTTTGCTCCAACAACTATCCCATGTTAATAAGGACCTTCAATTTGGTAGGGAAAACTAGAAGAAATAATTTTTTTGTTGATCATTTCTTGGACCTCATTTTTTAGGGTCATGCCGAACACCCCTATCTCTTTTCTTTCTCCATTTTCTTGAACTTTCTAAGGCAACAAATGATGAAGATGATTAGGTTAGTCATCTTTCTCTACATATATAATTCACACATTTGGCCCTATGGCCCACATGTCACATGCAAGGCCACATGGCCACTTTTTCATGAATTCTTAGTTTCCAAAACTTCATTCTTGGCCCCAAGTTTTCATGAAATGTCTAACTTTTCATAATTCACTTTTGACCCCAAATTTTCCTTATTCCAATTTTACCCTTAACACTCCATGCCAATGAAAAGATGAATATGCAACTTATGCACTTTTAACAAAAATCAACAAAATCGAAGATTAAAAGTCTTGTCCATAACTTGTCGCAACCAACTTAGAATATTCCAACGTACAAAGTACGGGGTATAACATCCTTTCCCCCTTTAGAACATTCGTCCTCGAATGTTCAACTAATCGTATAGGGTCTTAAGGATCTTGATTTAAGCTTTTCCTTCTCGTAATTCCCTTTTACTCGACTTGTGACATTCTAGGCACATTATCCCATGTCCTCTCTTAATCTTTAACTCAACCTTTCCTTATTCGTTCCATAGCTTGTTTTTTTTTTTCCGTTTCACACTTGCCTTTATATTTTAGCTACATAGATCACACCATAACCTTGGCCACTTTCTCACTAGACTTCACTTATTTTCATAACAATCCCCATTATATTCACATTATATCTTATTCGTAACCAATCCCATAATATAACACTTTTTAACTCTTACCCCTTTTCTCGATCAATATTCTTCCATCACGTACTCTTATCTTAATCATACTATTACTTCTTCCTCGAGGTCAGTCATGCTCGCAACTTACTCAAATCTTACCATTACGGTGGACACGGCCTTTCAAGTCGCATTACAAACCTACATCTCATTTTCTCTTTATTTCTGGGAAAATTTCGGCAGAGTTTTCTCTATATTTCTTACTATCTCAAAACTTGCACACGGAAATACCAACAATGCCTCACGGGGCCAAAATACATATATACATATCATATCATATCGCAGCCACACGAGGCTCCCAATATCATCACGTACACAAATGATAAACATACCTCGTATGCCCAACTCAAATGGCACCTGTTACACTTTCTTGTTTACTTTCCCCCTTTAGTCTTCAACTTGTATTTCAATCGCAACTTCAATATCTTTCCCAACATGTATCTTTCATACTTTTACTTATCTGCGTACCTTATGACTTCCAACATCATCAATCACTTTTTTCTATCAGTGTCATTCTTCAGCTGCAATCATAAATCAGGGTAAGGAGTCCCATCTCCTATGACTTGGCTCTATGATACGATCTCAGGTGTAAAAGAAGAGTAACCACCCTAGATGCCCCGTAGCCTCCAGTTTATAAGTGTGGCGCGCAACACACCATAAACAAGACACGACTTTGCGTAACAACCCTAGGACGAACTCGCTTCGATACCAATTTGTCACACCCTTAATCCGATAGGGTGTGATGGGCACCCGACCTTTACCTAGGGCCGAGCGAACCCGCTGACTTTCGTAATACTCATAATCATACTGGGCCCGCAAAACATGACATAAGCGCATAATGAAATTTTGTTTTTTTTTTCGAAAACAAACATGCCTTTCCTCTTTGCCAAATCAAATAAAACTAGCATCGTATGAAATCTGTAAACATATGAAGTTCGTAACATAATGCACAATAATACATCCGCTTACATAGCCGCTACAAAATCGACATATCATACACACGACAACGTCGCAAAGTCTCTACCATAACTTGAGATACCATACAAAAGCACTCGACTCGGCTAAGATCACTCCTGAGGAAACCCGAGCTCGCCGGTTCGAACCGGAACATCTTCTCGCTAACATCACTTACTCATCTCAGTGGGTACCGCGCGGCATGAAACGCAGCCCCCCGAAGACAAGTGGGGTCGAGACGAATATGTACGAGTATGTAAAGCATGGCATACGAAATACGAAGTCATAACCGAATAAGGAGTACGTAACGTGTGCACAATAGCGAGTACCAAAGTGCTTGCGTATCCGACATACAAATCATACCTAAGAGATACAAAGACAATTATGATAATCGGGAATGCCAAAATGCTTCGCTTTCTTTTGAAAAACATTTACGCCTCATACCTACGGAAAATCAAACACATCATATGGTAGACATCAACCGAATGCCGGAACGTATGGCCCGATCCATAATTAATATAATAATCATAAACATACCGTACCCAGCCCTCTAGTGAGGGACTCGGTAAACCAAATCATATCGTCATATTATCACATATCATATCACATATCACATCGTATCATCAGATCATCACATATCACATCTTATCATATACGGTCCGTAATGGGACCCGGCGGACAGAACATGGTCGCCCCTCCTGCCTTGGGCGCCATAATACTTCATACTTCAGAAAATTTCATATCTCCGAGACTCGACATACGGCAGACAAGTACCCAGCGGTCAATATCACTCAGCATACCGCGGACAAGTACCCAGCGGTCAATATCACTCAGCATACCGCGGACAAGTACCCAGCGGTTTTCATATCTCCAAACACGTCATACTTCGGAATATAGCATAATGCGCACGATAACGTGCGGCCGGGACTCGGCGAAAGAGGTAATAACGGGTATACACGAGCGAGAATCGTGCGAAATCATGTGCAATGCAAAATACTTACAAAGACCCAATAGGATAATCAAAACGAACCGTTAGTTCAAAATCGAAACAATAGTCAAATCGAGATTTTCTTCCGAATATCACTCGGGAACATATCAAACCGAACTTCGGAAACCCAAGTCACGTATCAAAATCACATGCACAATAATCCTTATTTTAGACTCAACAGATAAATATATAATCATACTCGGGGGTCAGAAAGGTAGTCATATTAAGTTCTTTCAAAAATAGGTCGTTAAAACAAAACATAGAAAGTCGCGGGACCCACGGACGAGCGTCAACCCAATCCAGGCCCGCCCATGAAAATCAAAGTCATTACTCGTCATGAAATCATTTGCGAAGATATCAAAGCGATCCGAGCCCTTTCTTGAAAGTTACGTTCGTTCGTAGTTTCGAATCGTTAGGAACAAAACTCTTTTGAAAACAAAACTTTTACGCAACTTTTGAAATCGACCATACAAAAGACATATAAACCATAGCTTGACCGTATAAGGATGTCAACATCAAGAAGCAAATATGAATCATAAACATGCTCGAACTTCGGAATAGAGTTGCCCCCAAGGCTCATAACATAGCATAGCTTACTTCCGTCTAAGACATGCCAAAAGAAAGAAAGGTAAGCTTTACATACCTTGATTGCTTCCTAAGCTAATCCAAACTCAAGTCTCGGCTTCTCAAAATCTACAACACGTCATTAGACACCAAACATTAGTCATAAAAACCTCGGAATCCCATTTTAAGCTCGGACTTTATTTACGAAATTTGGCGACATTTCCTGAAATTCCAACACCCCGAGAATTCAACTCTGCCAACATCCAACAACAATACTAACAACCACATCAACAATATCCATAAGCAATTCCAAACGCATTCTAACATTAATAACTCCTTTCTACATAATTTGACAACATTCATGCATATTCAATTCAACCGCTTACATACGAATCGACATCAACGCTCATACGTTCAATTACTAATCCGAACCCATTCAAATACTATTCAAGAATACTTGAAACACTTCACACAATATTTTCAACAATCCAATCAATATACTACATCACCCGAAACCATGCCAAACCCAAGAAACCCAACACATATTCTTCTCTTCCAATTTCATAAATTACACCAATAATCCACACATTAACAATGTCATTCTCATAATTATAAAAGTTACATCAAAAGCACATTAACTACCAAATCAGCCCGTAACCACTACAACATCAATTTGAATCGTTAATATTGCATTTTCATCAGAGAATCCATAACGACGACAACTAAAATACTAACTAACATTTGTTCATTCCCTAGCATCCAAAACGACCCATTTTAAATCGCCACAACAACCAACTCACAACTTTCATGATTTTCATCCATTTTCACACATTACAACAATACCCAAACATGTTAGATACAATTAATTTACCACTCCTACACAATACCATGTACACACGACCACACACCACACATGCAAGGCTATAACAACAACACCACATATTCATGAATTTCATTCATTTCCACACTCCACAACATACACAAACCATTCATAACATATTAAAAAGAGGATTAAAACTCACCCTTTCCACTTTGTTCTTCATTGGCTAGGGTTGGGAATTGCATGAACAAGGGATTTGTTTGCTCCAATAACTATCCCATGTTAATAAGGACCTTCCATTTGGTAGGAAAACTTGAAGAAATAATTTTTTTGTTGATCATTTCTTGGACCTCATTTTTTAGGGTCATGGCCGAACACCCCTATCTCTTTTCTTTCTCCATTTTCTTAAAATTTCTAAGGCAACAAATGATGAAGATGATTAGGTTAGTCGTCTTTCTCTTACATATATAATTCACACGTGGCCTGTACTGCCCACATGTCACATGCAAGGCCACATGGACACTTTTTCATGAATTCTTAGTTTTCAAAACTTCATTCTTGGCCCCCAAGTTTTCATGAAATGTCTAACTTTTCATAATTCACTTTTGACCCCAAATTTTCTTTATTCAATTTTACCACTTAACACTCCATGCCAATGAAAAGATGAATATGCAACTTATGCACTTTTAACAAAAATCAACAAAATCGAAGATTAAAAGTCTTGTCCATAACTTGTCGCAACCAACTTAGAATATTTCAACGTACAAAGTACGGGGTATAACAGTTTTTATGTTACAGATGTATGTCAGGCAATACTTGGCTAGTACGGTCAGGTGCCCGTCATGGCCTTCTGATTTGGGTCGTGAAAATTTGTCAGAGGATTAGTGCTTCCGTTGAAGTTGCCTTGTCTTCAATTTGTAGCTCTGGGTTCTTCATTTCTGTCAGTGGTGGATCATGCTACAGATGTCGAGTCTGCTTGGATTCGAGCTCATGGAGGGGGCAGTGACAAGAGGGTCTATCAGTTTGGCGATTTCAATGGTTCTGCTTCGAGAGGTGAGGACTAGTCGGGCCATGTTCATCAATACTATTCTAGACATCCCATACATTTAATGCTTTAGATATCATCAGATTGCTCTCCTGGGCAGAGTGGACTAAGTACTGGGCAGACTTCTCGAGGTTCCTATTCTCGACCTTCAGACCATAATGGATATTCAGGTTCTTCCGCTTCAGTGGCTAAGCCTCAGTTGCTTAGAGCTTCTTATACATATGGTGACCCCGAGCACTTCACTAGAAAGTGTCCCAGACCCGCACAGTGGGGCCAGCGGTTCCGGTTCTGCGACCCAGGACTCGACCGCCGGTTGGCGAGGTGGATCTTCAGGCAAATGTGGGTCACAGCCTAGCAGAGGTGAGTACCAGTTTAGGTGAGGTGGTTATCAGACCGGTAGGGTCAGTTCACAGTCCATGAGAGGGGGAGCTCAGTATAGGCAGGGTGGCACACAGTCTGATGACGAACGAGTTCATTGCTATGCCTTCCCCGGGAGACCAGAGGTGGGGGCTTCCAATGATGTCATTATAGGTACTATTTTCGTTTGTCATCGATTAGCCTCGGTACTATTTGATCCGGGTTGTACCTTCTCATCTATGTCGACTTATTTCTCTACTGGTTTGGATATGACTTGTGATATTCTTGATGTGCCCATATGTGCTTCTACTCCGGTCTGAGATTCTGTGGTAGTAGATAGAGTTTATCGGTCATGCGTGGTTACTTTTATGGGCTATGATACATGGGTTGACTTGGTGATCCTTAGTATTTATTTTAGACTTTGATATTATTTTGGGCATGAATAGGTTATCTTAGTACCACATGATTTTAGATTTCCAAGCAAAGACAGTAATGCTAGCTATGCCAGGCATATCAAGATTAGAGTGGAAGGGTGTTATACCCCGCGTTTTCAGAGCATGAGTTTGACGTGTACCTCATCGTAGTAATGAGATGTTTTGAAAGGCACAAGCCATGGAAAGTACGTAACAAACGGGTTAAAAGGGTGAATTACGATCTCGTAAGTCGTAATCGGAAAGAATATTTTGAAACACGGGAACTGGGCCCTTATTAGTGTAATAAGTGATAAATATCATGTATGGAGAATTTC
>NC_081347.1:44281379-44377557 GCF_029784015.1 Lycium ferocissimum | reverse complement strand
TTTGTATTAGTCTAGACAGCCGCGGGAATTTGTATCGAGTCAAAAAACGCATTGTCAAATTATGTAACATTCGACTTTGTATTTATAAATGAAATTCCGCTGTTTTCTTAATTTCCAAGAGCTTTGAAAGAAAAGTTATGTGATTGAAGCATCGTATAAACAAGATGGTTCGCCTACCAAGGTGGGAAGGTAGGTGCCCGCACGAGCCCAAAATGGGTCGTGACATAAGTTCAACTATATCTATCTCAAAAACAACTTCATCCTAACTCAACTTGATTCACAATTTAACAAGTAGTTCAAAGGTAACTAATTTCCCTATCACCAACCATTTATGAGATTTCCCTATATTTAATAAGTGTGCCACAAGGATGACCCTTCCCAATCCCCACATAATTTACTAATACCCTCAAAGACGCTCATATACTAATCACTCACAAGTCAACATACTATTTGATACATTTGGCTAACAAGGAACAACAGACCTTCTCACCATTCAAATACTCGAACACAATCTCGCTTACTAGGTCATTCCCGCGTATGATAGACAATTAGTACACACTTAATAAATCACAAATCACAGCCTATGGTTATAGTAACTAAACCTAATCATTACAAGTCTCGAAGAAGTACAATCACAAATTCATATCATAGTTAGGCACGAGAGATGATACAATACAATGCAATGCGTATATGGTATGAATGCAATGCATATGCAATGATACACACACGCTTCAGGGAAATATCTCATCGCCTCGACAGTCATGAACTATGGGGACCGCTTAGTCCATGTACCTCCTGCGGAATGCATACCTCGATCCAATAGTCAGTGTTAAGGAACGTGCAACCCGATCCCAATTAGTGTTCCGGCGCGCAACCCGATCCCAACAATATACATGTGAATGTATGAATATGATAACAATGCCAACAAGAATATATAATCAATGCTACCACACATGGACACAAATCTCGCTCGCAATAAGAAAGTCATGATCCTTACTACCTTTCCATCCACCTATTTCATAGTAAATATGTCATATAACACACAAGTAATCAATAAGCATCAACTCTCTAAAATCAATCACGTGGCGGCGAGCCAATATCTAACAATAAGCAACAACACAATGGAACACAATAAGGCACCAAGCCATAAATCATAATAATAGCAACCCAAGTCATCCATCCCAACTTCACACGAGAAGGTTAACATGAAATCTCCGACAGTACTATCTCTACACATGTTTAACTAGCCTGAATCTTACCAAAAAAGGGAACAAATCATTACTACCGAACCAACAAGTATTGCAAGAGACAATTCAATACCACAAAACTAACCTAATAGAACCATCCCGACATTTGTGTCCAAAGACCTTGTCACGACCCAATTTCACTAAGTCGTGCGGGCACCTACCTTTTCCACCTCTGTAGGTGAATCCCTAACCCAACATTCGCAAATGATAGAAAAATAGCGGAAGAAAGTAAAATAACGTAAGTCTCACAGATATAATAAAAATAAGTGTGAAAGTAAATGAAATCCACCCCAGTATCTGGTCTGGTCATACAAGAGCATCTAAACCAAATACTACAAGTCCGAATAATAATACATAAGTAGTCTCAAAATCATGTCTTAGAACGGAAAGCAAGATAAGTAGGAAGAGTCTTCAGGCAGCGAACGTCCTCATGCTCACCCTGACAGGACTCGAATCAGCAATCCTCGAGTATCAGCCATGAGAGGTAGAAGTAGATCAAACTTGGTACTCTGCATTCATAAAAGAATGCAGCAAGTGCAGGTCATTACAAACAACAAGTACTGGTAGGTATCATAGGCCGACTAAGACTAGCTAACGTATATAAAGACAACAAAGCAAGATAAATGTCACGACCCAACCGGAGGGCCATGATGGGAACCCTGAGCTAACCTACCGAGCACCTCTTGACATACATATCATCACCTGTAAGGGCAGGAGTCCAAGAGATAAATGCACATCTATTCATTCGCTAACAACTATGCCCATATATATATATACACACACACACAAGTAGACTGTCATGACCCAACTAGAGGGCCATGACGGGCACCCTGAGCTAACCTACCGAGTACCTCTAAACATACACCTCATAATTATCTCTAGGTGGGCCATAAGCTAGCTCATATGCATCATACGATGTAAGGACATATATCACAAGATAATGGCACGTCATTAGGCAACCATCAGCAACCGTGCCCATAACATAAGCCAACGAGGCTGTATAAATACTATACATCAACATATACTAATAAGGCTATGAAATATCTAAATACATGCATTGGTCTACGAGCTTCTATATATAGAATACAAGAATTCATAAGGACAGGGCAGGACTCTGCCATACCTAAGTCTATGTATACAAAAAAGTAGTACCAATAAGCTGCAGCTCCACGACAATTGGAGCCTTTCTGAAACTCCACTGATAGAGCTCCTACGGATCAAATCCATCTACTCATCTACCTGCGGGTATGAACGCAGCGTCTATAAGAAAGGACGTTAGTACGAACAGTGTACTGAGTATGTAAGGCATAAATAACAACATAAGAAGAGATATGGAACATAACATAACATAAGATAAGATAGCATGTACATCTGATTGCCTCGTAAGGCGGATACCATGTATGCCAACCTTATTTTAAACGCAACATTATAGATATATACAAGTAAACTGCCCGGTCATATAGGCACAGTGTTATCATCATTAGCCCGCGTTCGGGCCTCCTGCGTCCGGGGTAATTATAAGCTGCCCACTGCAGTGGTGTGTCTACCCAGCCGCCTATAGGGCAGCACAGTTTTACTAAAATACATACATATGTATATATCAAGCAAGCATGGGTGCCCAATTAAAAGCTACAACTTTATCGAAGTGACGTAAGATCAGTAACCTCCGATTATATTATGGAACAATCATGATAACGCCCACAATAATGAATAAAATCAAGGACATCATGAAATATACTCAATAATCTCATGATAGCATTAAAACCATAAGCTTTGGAATCTTCAAAATGGAATCATCATCATCATCATTTTCATTATTGAAAACATCTATCTTAAGCATCATAAGAACTTTGAGAATCATAGACTTCTAGCTTTTTGAGAATAAAGATATTATGGAAAACATGTATGGCTTCACAAGAAGAGAATCATGCCCTTAGAAAGATAGGGACTAGCCTTAACATATCTTTTTGACCTCCTACTATTTAACGCTTATCCTCCCGAGCTAGTAAATCTACATTCAAGAAAATTCATACTATCGTTAGACTTATTGTCGTATTCTTGTACTAGAATTTCATATAAAACCACTTCATATCCTGCCGAAAATCGAGCAGCATCTCCTCTGTTTATATGCCTAGCCCGAAATCATAATCCAACAACCAACAACAACAATACCAACATCAACAACAACATTGTCAACACCAATATGCTCCATAAAAAATCCCTCACGATGTTTTCCAAATTTCTCAACTAACCAGCTCGTTATAAGACTATTTAATAACTTTATCTCTGTAAATAAACCTAAATCAATATCAATAAAGGAAGATTCATACCTTATTTCCGCTAGAACCGTAATATCTTCATTTTGCATCTTGAGTTCAAGCCAAAAATCGCAGCAATACGATTTTATAACCGCAACTATACACTGTCCGAACCTAAATTCGGAGATTTCACGTAATTTGCGCTAAAATTTGATGTTTGGAAATTGGGGGAAATTTCCAGAAATTTGGAGAGGTTTTGGGGAAATGAGGGGGTAAGCCCCTTTTTATTAAGTTCTAGAGTCTACCCGGACCGACCTAAAAATTGCTCAGTGCGTTCGCGCTAAGTTGACCCTTGGTCCTCTGAGCGTTCGCGCCACCTCCAGGCGCGTTCGCACTGTCACGACCCAACCCCGTAGGTCGTGACTAGTGCCCGAGCTGGGCACCCAAACACACTTATCAAACAAAATCACATACGGATGGCTTATATATCTATAAATATCAAACGTGGCTCCAAATGGACGCATACAAACGCATAAGCTGTACGCGTAAAGCCGGTAAGGCTGTCATAATATACATAACATGTCAAAGCATATACACACGCGACCGACAAGGCTGCACGGCGGACGGGCCGCCCAAACACAACTCACACGTCGCATCCGAACAACCGTACATAACCTACATCTATGTCTACGGACCCCACCAATACGAACGGAGATCGTATGACGGGACGGGGCCGCCGTACTTCGAATAAACATAATCATATAAACGACAATTAACCAAATGCCGAGGAACGTACGGCCCCAATCCATAAATAATACCATAATCGTAAACATACCGTAGCGCATCATAACATCATGATCGATCATATGAGATGCCATTAACCGATGTGGGATTGGCCATTAACCAATGTGGGATTGGCCTAAACCAATGTGGGATTGGCCTAAACCAATGTGGGATTGGCCTAAACCAGTGTGGAATGTTACCTCACTACTGGGTTTGCCCCACCACCGGCTCTGATTCCAACAAATCACATATTCCAAAAATCCATACATATAACATATAACGTAGTATACATACACAGTACCCGACCGAAAGGGGCTCGGCGTACCGGACACATCATAACAGCGAATAATATATATACGGTTCCGGCCAAAAGGGGCGCGGCGAACTAAACACATCATACCTCAGAACACAACATTGTGCACACGTAACATAACCGGCCCGAGACTTGGCGAACAATGTAACCACGAATGTATGAACAAAATCGTGAGTAACCAAATATAGTTTAAAACATTTTCAAAGACTCAATGGGTTAACCAAAACGAACCATCATTTACAAGCCAAAACAGTAGTCAAATCAGATTTTCTTCCGAATATCACTCGGGAACATACCAAACCGAACTTCAGAAACCATAGTCACGTACCAAAATCATGTGCATAAGATCATTATCATAAACTTAAAAGGTAGGTAAACTGATCATACTTGAAATCGGGATAATAGTCAAATCAAATTCTTTTAAAAGTCGTCAGGATTACGAAAGAAGAGTCGCGGGACCCACGGATGGGTGTCGACCCGAGTCGGGCCCGCCTATGAAAAACATACTTATCATATGCCATACAATCACCTACGAGCATATCGAGGCAATCCGAGCCTTTCTGTGAAAGATACGGGCGTTCGTAGTTACGGAACTTTTAAAAGCCAAACTTTTTATGCAAAAGTTGAAAATCAATTATTTCAAAGGCATAAAGGCCAATATTTCATCATATCAACATACGAATTTCCAAGAACGAATAAAAGTCATAAACATGCTCGGATTGCGAGAATAGAATTTCCTCGAGGCTCGTGTCATAGCCTATTTGTAACTAAGGCATGCCAAAAGAAGGAAGGGTTACGCTTTACATACCTCAAACGCTCTCCAAGCTACTCCAAACTCAAGCTAATATCAACCTACGTCTCGGACTCCCCAAGATCTACACAACGTCATAATATGCCAAACATTAGCCAAAGGTATTTAGGAATTCATTTCCAAACGAACATCAAATTCTACAGAAATTTGGGCAGAATTTCCCCTGTAAATAGGACAGCCCGAGAATTTAACTCGGCCAAAATCAACAATAACAACAACAACAACAACCAACCTAGCAACATCAATAAGCAATACGGAAGGCAATATAGCATTAATAACTCCCTTTTACATCATTCAGCAACTTTCAACCTATTCGATTCAACGACTTACGTTCAAGCCAACATCAACGCTTATACCTTCAAATACTAACCCGAACCCATACCAACAACATTCAAGAACATCCTAAACAATTCATACAATATTTCCAACAATCCAACAATTCCTCCAATTTACCCGAAATTCTGCCTCCAACCCGAGAACACAACTATAATCCATTTCTAACTTCCGAATCATGATTTGCATCAATAATCCATACTATAACGATATCATTATCATAAATACAAAAATTACATCAAACGCATAATAACCTTCAATTCATCCCATACATTTGCAACATCAATCTTGAGTCATTAAAAGCTCATTTCCAACATAGAATTCATTACGACAACCACTAAAACACTAAGCGACATTAATGCGTTCTTTGTCATATAACATGACCCATTTTCGGCCAACACACCAACATGCACATATTGATAATTCTCACTCATTTCTTCACGCTACAACAATTAACATACTACATAGAACTTAATTGATCACTTAAACACAACACAACATACACACACCTCACACGGCCAACACACCATACACACAACTCACTTCCAACATGCCATATTTCATGATTTTCATCCATTTTAACATACTACAACATGCATACAACCTTTATAACACATAAAACATAATCAATTCTTACCTTTCTTCTTCAACTCCACAATTTGCCTAGGGTTTGCGATCTACACAAGATGGTTGGATGACCGAATAACACTTCCACACTACTTAGGGACCTCAACTTAGTGGATTTATATCAAGAAAATAATTTTGGGATGGCTTGTATGGAAGTTGGTTTTCCTAGCTCTTGGCCTAGAGCCTTTTTTTTCTTCAACTTCTTGGTCTTTTTTTCTAAGTGTTGGGAATGAGATGAATGACTTAGAAGTCATCTTTGTGCCATTATATGAAGTGCCCAAGTTCCTTGGCCCACACCATGTGTTGGAGCAATAAAAATTGAACACAATTTGTGTGGGCCATTTCCATATACCACACGGCCAATGGCCAAATTTTGCATGATTTGCAAGTTCCAATTATATCACTTTTGGTCCCAAATTTTTCAAATTGTTCCATGCCAACAAATTCATGAACACATTAGGTTTTAAAACGAAATCGAAGGTCAAAAGTCTCGACTTTGCATCCCGGAATGGTTTTATCTCCAACCTATCATAATGTGCAAAAATGCGGGATATAACATCCTCCCCTCCTTTAGAACATTCGTCCTCGAATGTTAAATTAGCCTTACAAGATCTTATAAGCATTTGGGGGGAGTTTCTTTTACAATTATCACAAACAGTTCATACATCAATCAACATAACCAATTAAAGAATCCAAATTACCTGTACCCGCGTCTGGTGGCGCCTCCTGATCCTGTCCACGGGTCAACGCATATAGGCGGTTCGATGGACCGCCAGAACTGGAGGCTCCGCCACGGCCTGCTGGAGTCGGCGTGCCTCGCCCCATCGGGCGCATAGCTACGGAAGGGGAAGACGAACCCGCAGCTGACTCAGTAAACTGGGCTGCACCTCCCGGACCGCCCCTGTACGGACACTCTCTCTTGAAATGACCCTGGCCGCCACAAGTAAAACAAGCACCCGTGGCACGGTAACACTCTCCAGGGTGATACCTCCCACAAGAGGGAACACGGAGAGGTCCGGGGCGGCCTCGTCTCGACTACCGGAATCTCCGTCCAACCGTGAGCCCGAAACCCCCGGAACTCGGCCCGCCCCCGAATATCCCGCACCCTCCGATCTCTCCGCCGTGAACCGCGGGGGTGTAACTGCGGCCGGGCCGGGAAGGGTGTTTGCTATCCGCCGCCGAGGCCGCCCGCCCGAGGAACTCTCCCGTATCACCCCCGGATCTAGCCCTCTTGGGCTGGCCCTCATCATAATCCCTATCGGGCTGACGCCCCCTGTGTCGCTCCTCCATACCCTGGGCATGTGCCTGAATCCGTGCGATGTCCATCCCTGTCTGGGCCGCCATCACCGTACAACTGGCCAACCAAGTAGTCATCCGCCCCTATCACATACCGGTGCATCCGGTCGGTCATATCGGCTACATAAGCGGGCGCGTATCCGGCCGCGAATCAAACTCCGTACTATACTCCCGACACTCCTCGCCCTCTCGCTTTAGCGACGGAATCCGTCCACCCCGGCCCGCCCGCCTCCGAGGTAGAAAATGGGCAGAAGGCCTCTGTAAACTCGCCCCATACTGCTGGAGGGGCACCCTCACCTTTGGACAACATCCAAGACTCGTACCAGTTAGCCGCTACATCGTGCAACCGATAGGATGCCATCTCAACTTAGTGGATTTATATCAAGGAAATAATTTTGGGATGGCTTGTATGGAAGTTGGTTTTCCCTAGCTCTTGGCCGAGAGCCTTTTTTTTCTTCAACTTCTTGGTCTTTTTTTTCTAAGTGTTGGGAATGAGATGAATGACTTAGAAGTCATCTTTGTGCCATTATATGAAGTGCCCAAGTGCCCTTGGCCCACACCATGTGTTGGAGCAATGAAAATTGAACACAATTTGTGTGGGCCATTTCCATATACCACACGGCCAATGGCCAAATTTTGCATGATTTGCAAGTTCCAATTGTATCACTTTTGGTCCCAAATTTTTCAAATTGTTCCATGCCAACAAATTCATGAACACATTAGGTTTTAAAACGAAATCGAAGGTCAAAAGTCTCGACTTTGCATCCCGAAATGGTTTTATCTCCAACCTATCATAATGTGCAAAAATGCGGGATATAACACGCACAGAGTAAGTCCCTACTCTGGCAGCCCATCTTAAAATGCCCATAACGCTTGATTCCGATGTCGGATTAATGCACGGTTTGTTGCGTTGGAAACTAGACTCCTTGAACTTCAATTTAGGCTTTTACTTTACCTTAAAACTCTTCATATGCTAAAAGATATTCTCTCCCCAAGTTAGCCCAAAATTGTCATACAAAATCTTACCCAACTTTTCTCCAAAGTTTCGAAAACTTAATCTCCTTGACCCACTTGTTCTCCAACCATTCCATGACCTATTACATGAGTTTAAACCCTCATAATCATAAGATAAGCACATATAATCTCGTATATCTTTGACAATAACTCCGGTGTCCACAATTGAACAACTAATACTTAACAAATCTCAACGTACAAAAACTACGAGGTGTAACACCGACAATGCTGCCAAAATGATATGACACAATGTGGACCAAAAAGGTCACAGAACATCAAACTATACACATCTGTCTACGAGCCTCTACATGGAGTGCATAACATCATAAAGATGGGATAGGACTCCGCCCTGCCCATATATGTACACAAAAGAATAATACCAGCTGAACTGCAGCTCTTGAACAAAAGGAGCGCTCTTGTACAATCGCTGAAGAAGCAGCCTAGGGGTCTGGTCCTTCTCCCTATCTACCTGCGGGCATGAACGCAGCGTCCACAATAAAAAGGGACGTCAATACTATTAATGAACCGAGTATGTAAGGCATGAATAACAGAATAACAAAAGTATGAAGATAACATAAGCTAAAGAGATAAATCTATACCTGTGAGTGCCTCTTAAGGCGGATGTCATGCATGCTTAGCTTTAAAAAAAAAATATTCATACATACATATATATATATATAGTATCATGCCCGGCCATTTAGGCTCGATATTATCATCATCATCCCACGTTCGGGGCATCCCGCGACCGGGGTAATATCATAACCTGCCCACTGCAGTGGTGTGTACATCTACGTGCCTTTCTGGCCGACTGTAGTGCAGTGCGGTGTGAGAAAATACATACATACATATATATATATATATATATATATATATATATATATATATATATATAAAGCATGCATGAGAGCCCAAATGAAAGCTATAACTCTATCGGAGTGACGTAAGGTCGGTAAACCTCCGATTATCATTATGGAACTATCATCATTATCATATCTCTCCTTGAAAGAACAATCAGCATAAGGTGAGACCAACAACAATGAACAAGATCAATAATCATGAAACAAAGTTCAATAATATCATAAGAACATCAACAACTATAAGCGTTGAAATAGAGTCATCATGGAGGAAATTTGTATATATGTTCGTATCGAAGTGATCATGGCATAAGAAAGAAAAGGTTAGCCTTAACATACTTTTCGTCTCCTTAACTACTTAACTTTTTCCCTCCCAAGCCCGCAAATCTACATTCAAGAGGATTCATACTAGAGTTAAGTCATGAAAACACTCATAAGTTAAAACTAGAGTAATTAGTGAGCTAGCGGAATTTGGGCAGCATTTCCCCAATTTTATCTACCTCCACCAAATTCCCAAACAACTCCCAAACAATAACAAAAACATCAACAATACCATAATCAAAATATTTCATTCAAACTAAACTCAATTCAATCCCAAAACTTATTTTCATAATCAATCCATAACAACTTCAACACAACCCCTTATACACTTGTATACGACACTTCTTTAACATCATTATTATCCTTCATAACAGGATTATACTCAAAACATGCTAATAATTATTGCTCAAGTTAATTCACAACTCAAAATATCATCAATTTCATACTTGAACTTTTTCTCCAATTTCTGTTCTTTCAATCTTGACATAATTACCAAATAAACTCATAAGCATGAAACTAAGATGAAATCTAATCTCAAAATTCAAGAACACTTCAATTCAAAGGTTACTCCACCTTACAAACACTCACCCAAGCATCTTCAAGAAGATGAGACAAGTGTAAAGCTCACTTGGAAACCCTAAACACTTTAATCTTCACCTTGATCTATGATTTAGGCTTAGAAATATGTTTGAATGTGTTTGGAGAGGTTTCTAGGACTTGGGTTATGTCTAAAATGATTAAAATTAAGAGGGTTCATCATACTTAAATTCTGAAAATTTGCATTGACTTTGTATTATACGGTTCGTATAACTTGGTCATATAACAATACGGTTCATGTAACTCGGTCGTATAATATTATACGGGCCGTAACTTTGGCCTCGTATCTCAGATTTGCAATCTATTAGTTTCATTAGAAAGAAGACTCTCTGACGTTGAGTTTACATAGGTTATGCATTCCGTAACTCCTTATATGATAAGAGATATACCTCTCTCAAGTTGGACCAAAAATCCTGTCCAAAATTCTGCCAAGTTTCCCAAAGTTTCGACAAACTTATTTTTTCTTCGATTCGCTTGATCGCGGAACCTTTAGATACTTGCTTAACAATTGTTAAAAGTCTTCCTTAACCTTATAAAGGTTCCACGGCCTCTCCGGCTTACGCTAGTTTACCTCAGAACCAATGCGAAATTTAGCGAGGTACATCATATATATACACGGTCCGTATACTTGGTCGTATAACATTATATGACCGACATCCTAGCCGTATAAAATTATACAGCCCGGATAGTTGGTCGTATAATACTACCTCCAAAGCTGCCTTCTCTGGAATTTTTTTTAAAACCCTTAAATATAATCCATATCTCAAAATACGGATCATATCTCACTTATACGACCCATAAAAGTTATTTTCCAAAAATAACTTTTGACAAACCTTCCCACTTCAATTCACTTATTTTCCAATCCTTCTGTAACTCACCAAACATTAATGTAAGCACTTATAAACACAAGTTAAACATGTCCAACCTCATATATCCCTGAAAAAATGTCGGTGTCCAAAACTAAGACACCAAAGTACTACGAATCTCAATGCACAAAACTACAAGGTGTAACATTCCTCCCCCCTTAAAAACATTCATCCTCGAATGTTAACTTTCAGGAATTCTACATATATTTCGAAAGAGTGTCCCCTGTAACTATACCACTACCAGCCTGCCATATAGCAACCCAAACCATACAATGGCACACAGGGCCACAACAAGCAATAACAAAAATGGCCCCACACGACCATTGAGAGTAGCTGATAATTAATACATGCCTAAAGACGATCATAATGTAGTCTGGATCTGTTCTGGAGCTAAAAATAGATGAGAATATCTAGACTTCATATCTTCTTCAGCATTTCAAGTCATCTCCTTGATATTCTTGTTCCTCCACAGGACCTTCACTGAAGTTACATCCATAGTTCTCAATCTCCGAACCTGTCTATCTAGAATGGAAATGGGAACCTCTTCATATGATAGTTGCTCAGTAACATGAACATCATCAATGGGTAAAACTCTTGAAGGATCTCCAATACACTTTCTAAGCATCGATACATGAAAGACCGGATGAACGAACTCAAATTCTGAGGGAAGATCTAATTCATAGGCTACTTGGCCCAATCGACGTATAATCCTATAAGGCCCAATATATCGAGGGCTAAGTTTTCTTTATTACCAAACCTCATAACGCCTTTCATAGGCGATACCTTCAAGAATACCCAGTCATTAACTTGGAACTCTAAGTCTCAGCGGCGATTATCTGCATATGACTTCCGATGACTCTGAGCTGCCAATAGTCGATCTTGAATAAGCTTGAATTTTTTTACTGCTTATTGGACCAAATCTGGCCCTACTAATTTAGTCTCCCCCACTTCAAACCATCCAATTGGTGATCTACACTTCCGGCCATATAAAGCCTCATATGAGGCCATCTGGATACTAGAATGATAATTGTTGTTATACACGAACACAACGAGCAGTAAATGATCATCCCAGCTACCTCCAAAGTCCAGCACACATGCTAGTAACATATCTTCGAGAGTTTGAAAAGTACGCTCAGCTTGTCCATCAGTCTGGAGGTGAAATGCTGTGCTAGGACTCACTTGAGTCCCTAAACCCTGCTAGAAGGACTTCCAGAAGTTAGCTGTAAACTGCGCACCTCTGTCGGAGATAATGGATACCGGAACACCATGGAGTTGTACTATCTCCTTGATATAAATATTTGCACAATCTTCAACTGAGTACGTAGTCCTGACAGGCCGAAAATAAGCTGACTTTGTAAGTCTATCCATAACTACTCATATGGAATCATACTTATGCTGAGAATGAGGCAAGCTTGAATGAAATTGTCACGCCCTGACTAGGGGGTCATGACGGGTACCCGGAGCGGACTACCGAGCGCCTCTTATCATGCTACCTATCATAGTCAACCTGATCAAACGTAATTCCCAACATAATGCTTGCAATGAAATAATCACTAAACATCTCCGAAAACATATGCTTATACAAAAATGAGATTAAAAAAATGCATGCTAATATGATCATAGAACATCTGCTACCCACACATATGTATCTACGAGCCTCTTAATGGAGTACTAGACATAAGGACGGGACAGGACCCCGCCATGCACAAATATGAACATAAAAGAATATACCAATAAATAGCACCTCCGGAGTAGTGGAGTGCTCCTGTGTAACTGCTGATAGGCTCCTATGAATATGTAATGTCTCCCTATCTACCTGTGGGCATGAACACAGTGTCCATAAAAGAAATGACGTTAGTACGAACAATGTACTGAGTATGTAAGGCATATTTAATAACATAATAAGGAAATATAGAAAGCATAAGAAGAAAGGATAACTGTAACTGCTTGCCTCTTGAGGCGGAATCATGCATGCTCACTTTTACCTTTAAAACATATCACACAAACATACATAAACTGTCTGAATCAATAACATCATTAGCCCGCGTCCGGGCCTCCCGCGTCCTGGCCTCCCGCGTCCGAGATAATCATCTCACGCCGCCTACTGGTGGTGATGCCCGTGCCATATAGACACGGTGTAGTAAGCCACCCGTCTTAGCGGTGCTGCCCGGCCATCGAGGCACGGTGTAATCATCATTATCTATAAGCCGTCTGCCTTAGCAGTGCTGCCCGACCATCTAGGCACGGTGTAATCATTATCATATACTTAACATAAAGCATGCATAAGAGCTCAAGTAAAAGTTATAACTCTATCGGAGTGACGTAAGATCGGTAACCTCCGATTACAGTATGGAACATCATGATCGTCATGTCTCACCTTGAAGGAACTAGCATTATAAGGTGAGACTATCAACAATGAATATCATCAAGGAATCATGTAAAGATCATTAACATCATAATAGCATCATATCATATGCTTTAAAATCTCTAGACATAGATTCACCATTATCATTATAATATTCACAACACATCTCTTATCTTTATCTCATGAGAAGCTCTTAGTAATCATAGACTTATAATTTTTTTTTTTTTTTGGGAATGTAAGAAAGTCATGGAAAGATAGAGGAAATCATATTATAGGAATCATGCCTTAGAAAAGAAGGGGCTAGCCTTACATACCTTTATGTCTCTTCAACTTTATCGACTAAACGCTTTCCTTCCAAGCTCATGATTCTACATTCAAGAGAATTTGTACTAAGATTAGACAACCCGAAACATACTTAGGTCTCAACCAAAACGACTAAGATCTAACCAAAATTGGGCAGCATTTCCTTTGTTTCAACAACTTTCACCATATAATATACAACTCCCAAACATCAATAATAACACCAATAATATCTCGATCGATAAACTTCATCGAGTTAAACATTATTCAATTCTTACCATGCCCTTCCAATGTCATCCATAACCATAACTATGACATAACGCCATATTCATTCTCATATAATACTCCTTTAACATCATTTGTATTATTAACCATAAGATTGTACTCATAACATCTCAAGAACTATGATTCAAGTCAAGTTACTATTCAAAAATATCACTATTTCCATGCTTGAGCTTCATATTCTTCTTTCTTCCTCAATTCAAGTCTTTCAACCATTCATTACTCTTAATAACATGAAATGAACATAAAACTCACCTTTGATTATGTAGGAATGGGCTTTGTATGAAAATACTTCACTTGAGGAAAACCCTAACTTTAATTCCAAAGAAATTCTTGACTTCCATAAACCCTAGTAATCTTCTCCGCACTTGATTCTCTTGGCGTTTAATCTTTGATTTCCCTTGAATTCATGTTAATATGGTGTGTGAAACTTTCTAGAGCTTCTAAGAGGTATGGAGAATGTGGGAAATGAAAAATATGAGCTTGGTTCATATATATATATATATATATATATATATATATATATATATATAGATAAAAGAGGAAAAATTTGGAAAAAAGTGACCCGTTCATATTATACGGACACTTATACGGTCCGTATAAGTGGTCGTATAATACCACCAGGGATTGACCTTCCTTTGGAATGTTATATGGATCCTTACACGGATCGTATAAGTGGTCGTATAACTCACAATTTCCAAAATTATTCTCGTTGATTCGTTTGATCTCCAATCCTTATGGAACCTTCTTAGCACTTGTATGATACCTCATTAACCATCCAAGGAACCTTATAACTCATCCTCAAGACCTTACTAAATAATCATTAACTCGATTCTTACAGAACCTTTCCCCAAACACAACTTACACTTCACTTTTCCTTTGACGAACTTTCTTCCGTTGTCTCAAATGTCTTTTGGAATCTTAATTAGAATTATCATGTATCCCTTCTTACTTGTAGGGACTTCATGTACACCTTATCTTGCGTTAGTCTAATCACCACACGACAATTGCGAAAATGCCCGAGGTGTAACAGTCTCCCCCCCTTAAGAATATTCGTCCTCGAATGTTAAGTTATCGGGAATTCTACAAAATTTTTGCCAGAGTTTCCCTTGTAATATGGCACTACCATCCTGTCACAGCAACCCAAAATAACACTGCCACACAGGGCTACAACATTAATAACAAGAAACATGGCCACACACGACCCAAAACAGAAAAAGAAAGCTCTACATACCTGGAGGCAATGGTGTCTCATCTTGAACCTAATCTAGGGGTGGAAACAATTGCGGATATCTGGACTTCATATCTTCTTCTGCCTCCCAAGTCATTTCTTCCTTATTATTGTTTCTCCATAAGACCTTGACTGCGGCTACCTCTTTGTTCCTGAGTTTTCGCACTTGCCTATCTAATATAGCAATAGCTACTTCTTTATAAGCCAACTTCTCGGTAACTTGAACATCATTTACCGGAACGATTCTAGAAAGATCTCCAACACATTTGAGAAGCATCGACACATGAAAAACTGGATGGACTGATTCAAGTTTCGGAGGTAAATCTAGCTCATAAGCCACTTGGCCCACCTTGCGTACAATCTTATAAGGCCCAATATATCGGGGACTAAGCTTGCCCGTCTTACTGAATCTCATTACACCTTTCATCAGTGAAACTTTTAGAAATACCCAATCATTAACTTGGAATTCCAAGTTTCGTCGATGATTATCTGCGTAAGACTTTTGGCGACTTTGGGCTGTCAACAATCGGTCTTGAATGAGCTTGATTTTTTCCTACTGCTTGTTGAATTAATTCTGGACCTATTAGTTGTGTCTCTTCGACTTCGAACCACCCAATTGGCGATCTACATTTTCTTCCGTATAGAGCTTCATACGGGGCCATCTTGATGTTGGAATGATAGTTGTTGTTATATGCAAATTCAATAAGCGGCAAATGATCATCCCAATTAACTCCGAAATCTAATATACATGCCCGCAACATATCTTCCAAGGTCTAAATAGTGCGTTAAGCTTGTCCATCCGTCTATGGGTGGAACGCTGTACTAAGTTTCACTTGAGCACCCAAACCTTCCTGAAAACACTTCGTAACTTAGCTGTGAATTGAGCTCCTCTGTCAGTGATAATTGATACAGGAATACCATGAAGTCGCACTATTTCTTTAAGGTATAGATTTGCATAATCTTCTGTTGAATATGTAGTTCTGACTGGTAGAAAATGAGCGAGCTGACTTTGTGAGTCTGTCAACAATTACCCATATGGAGTCATATTTGTGCCAAGAACAAGGCAAGCCTATGATAAAATTCATGTTGGTTACTTCCCATTTCCAGGTTGGAATTTCCATAGCTTGTAACAATCCTCCCAGTTTTTTATGCTCAATTTCACCTGCTGACAATTGGGACAGTGGGCTACAAATTCGGTTATATCTTCCTTCATTCCATCCCACCAATACTTTGACTTGAGATCATGGTACATTTTGTTACTCCTAGATGAATATAATAACGGGAGTAATGAGCTTCTTCCAAAATCTGATGACGTAATCCTGCAACATCCGGAACACACACCGTTTTCGGTACCTGAGAACCCTATCTGCGGAAATTTCAAATGGTGACTTCTCCTTCTGGGGAAGTGTATCTCTATAGTGGCTCAACTAGGGATCTTCATATTGACGCTTTTCACTTTTCTGTCTAGGGATAAAACAACTGGGTTATGGACAATAACTCTTGTATCACCCAAGTCCATTAAGCGAACTCCTAGGCTAACTAGTTGGTAGAGCTCATGGACTAATTCTTTCTTCTCTGGCTGAACATGACATAGACTGCCCATGGATTTACGGCTAAGAGCGTCGGCCACCACATTTACTTTTCCAGGGTGGTATAGAATACTCACATCATAATCTTTCAGTAGTTCCAGCCATCGCCTCTGCCGGAGATTCAACTCCTTTTGCTTAAAAATATAATGCAGACTCTTGTGATCTGTATAAATATCCATATGAACACCGTACAAATAATGTCCTCACATCTTTAGAGCATGAATAACCGCAGCCAATTCAAGGTCATTAGTCGGATAGTTCTTTTCATGTTTCCGCAATTTAGTGGAAGCATAGGCAATAACCTTACTGTGCTGCATCAACACATAACCTAACCCAACACCGGAGGCATCACAATAAACAACGTAACCTTCTGATCCTTCTGGAAGTGTCAGGACTGGGGCTGAAGTCAATCTATCCTTCAATTCTTGGAAGCTACGCTCATAAGCATTGGTCCACTGAAATTTTACTGACTTCTGTGTTAGCATCGTCAACGGTGCAGAAATAGAAGAAAATCCTTCCGCGAACCTTCTATAATAACCTGCTAAACCCAGAAAACTATGGACCTCTATAGCTGTTGTAGGCCCTGACCAAGTCTTTACAGCCTCAATTTCCTGAGTATCTACCCGAATACCGTCAGCTGAGATGATATGGCCCAGAAAAGTTACAGAATTCAACGTAATTCGCATTTTGAAAATTTAGCATATAATTCACGAGCTCGAAGAATCTCAAGGACAGTATGCAAATGTTCTGCATGTTCAGCTTCTGACGGAGAGTACACCAGAATGTCATCGATGAACACGATCACAAATAGATCTAAGAAGGGTCTAAACACATTATTCATCAAATTCATAAACACCGTCGGGGCGTTAGTCAACCCAAATGACATTACCCGAAATTCATAATGACCATATCTGGTTCTAAAAGCTGTCTTTGGAATGTCTTTTTCTCTAACTCTCACTTGGTGATACCCTGATCTCAGGTCTATTTTAGAAAACCACTTGGCACCTTGTAATTGATCAAACAAATCATCGATCCTCGGAAGTAGATATTTGTTCTTTATCGTCACCTTGTTTAACTACCTATAGTCAATGCACATCCGCAAGGATCCATCTTTCTTTCTTACGAATAAGACAGGTGCTCCCGATGGTGACGAACTAGGCCTAGTAAATCCCTTCTCAAGCAAATCCTTCAGTTGTGCCTTTAGCTCTTTCAATTCTACAGGAGCCATTCTGTAAGGAGGAATAGATATAGTTTTGGTGTCCGGCAATACATCAATCTAAAGTCAATCTCCCGTTCTGGTGGAAGGTCTGGAAGCTCATCTGGAAACACATTCGGGAACTCATTTACTACCGGGACGGATTGAAAAGTCGGCGGCTTTGCTTCGGTGTCATGAACTCGAACTAGATGATAAATATAGCCTTTAGCGATCATCTTCCTCGCCTTGAGATAGGAAATAAACCTACCTCTTGGAGATGCTGCACTACCTTTCCATTCAAGCACTAGTCCTCTCGAAAATTTGAAACGAATCATTTTAGTTCTACAATCCACATTAGCATAACAAGAAGCCAACCAATCCATACTCATAATGACATAAAATTCTAACATTGCCAATTCAATCAAATCGGCTACCGTATGGCGATCATATACCATAATCACACAATTTCTATATACTTGTCTAGTTGTTATCGGGTCGCCAACAGGAGTAGATACTTCAAAAGGTTTGATTGGCTCGGGTTTCACTCCAATACGACCGACAATATAAGGAGTGATATACAACAAAGTAGAACCCGGATCAATCAATGCATAAACATCATAAGAGAATATGGGTAGTATACCTGTAACAACATCAAGGGAGGACTCAAGATCCTGCATCCAGCTAAAGCATAAATACGGGACTGAGAGCCACCTGAACTGGATACTCCCCCTCAGCCCCTGCCACGACCTGCTAAGATCTGGGGAGTCTACCCTACAAGGCCCATGGACGAAGAAGAATCGGCTGCTGATCCTGTGGCCTGAAACCTAAACCTTCCGCACATCGAGGGACAATCACGCGTCATATGCCCAGTCTGTCCGCAAGCATCTGAGCCTTGATAACACAGACCCGAATGTAATCTTCTGCACTGGCTGCATCATCGGACCGGAGGTCTCCTCTGACTAAGATCTCCTCAAAATTGGGAACCCGAAACTCTCGAGCTCTGACCCTGTCCTGAATAAATGGGGCAGTCAAATCTCCTGCTCGCAAATCGAGGAGATACACTAGCCGCAGACTGGCCTGAATATCTAGAATATGACTGCCTCTGACCCCCTCTATACTCGCTACTAGCACCAACAAATCTGGCCATCTTACTCTACGCTCTGTTAACATCACGCTCACCTCGGTGTGGTTGCTGCTACTCTTATAAATTCTGAGCGTGAGCCTGAATGCAGGAGATGTCCATCCCTTCTAGAAGTAAAGCGGTCAAGCAATCTTTGATCAAATGTGGCCCTAGGCCACTCACAAATCGATGCACCCGGTGTCAAGACCCAAACCGATGGGCCATGACTAGTGCCTGAGTTGGATACTCCTATACGAACCTGTTAGACATAATCACACTGATACTAAGGACAATGTGGAAATTTGCAAAAGCATGTTGTAAACTCATAATGCCATATACCAGAATGAACCTGCCTCCCGAGGAGTCACAGTTAACTAAACACAACAAAACATGTAAGCCGACAAGGCTGCCACTATACATGGGATTATCCAAAACGAACTACATCTATATAACTGACCAAACCATATATATAACCCACACATGTCTATAGACCTCTAAGAATATACAGTGGAATATGACGGGTCAGGGCCACGCCATACCCCTGAATGTGCATAAGTCTATGTCAAAAGGATCTGTACCAAAAGGACTCAAGCTCCGAAATAGTGGAGCTCTCCAAGCAGCTAACCAGAAGACCTGGACTGGCAGATCACCAAACTGAGTATCGGTACCTGCGAGCATGAAACGCAGACTCCGAAGAAAGGGGGTCAGTACGAATAATGTACTGAGTATGTAAGGCATAAATAACAACATATATAGATATGAAAGGTAACATGGAATGGGAGGGATAACTTGTACATCTTAAAATCATATGTACACAAGCACCTATTTATATATATATACACATATAATATAAATATTAGTGTTGCGGAATGTGCAACCCGATCCATAAATGTTAATCTTTGTGGAACGTACAGCCCGATCCATAATCACCATATGTTAGTGCCGAGTAACGTATGGCCCGATCCATATAAGTTAATGTCGAGGAACGTACGGCCCGATCCATATAAGTTAGTGCCGAGGAACGTATGGCCCGATCCATATAAGTTAGTGCCGAGGAACGTACGGCCCGATCTATATAAGTTAGTACCATGGAACGTACGGCCCGATCCATATAAACTAGTGCCGAGGAATGTACGGCTCGATCCATATACACCATGTTCATATACATAATGTAAATAGTATGCAAGAAAGCTCATATGAAAGCTACAACTTTATCGGAGTGAAGTAAGGTCGGTAACCTCCGATTCATATTATGGAACAACCATTATCGCTATATCTCACCTCGAAGGAACAATTCATAAGGTGAGATCAACAACAGTGAATAGAATCGAGAAAATCATGAAGTAGCTTAACATCTTCATAACATTCTCATCTTTAACATCATAAGAAGCTTTAAGATTCATAAACTTCTAGATCTTGGAAACAAGGTGGTTATTACCCTTTATATAGGGGTCAAATTCTGGTCGGGGGTCACTGTAGCAGTCGGTACTGTAGCACGCGTTTCTGCTTTGTCAGCCGAACGTGCAAGGTCCATAATTCTCTACTCCGATGTTCTGTCGACGAGAGGTGTGTTGCGCTGAAACTAGACTCGACAAACTTAATTTTAGGCTTTTGTTTCACTTCAAAACACCTCATATGCTAAGAGATATTCGTCCCCCAATTTGGACAAAAATTTTCACCCATCCTTTCCCCAAAGTCGTACTCCTCCATTTCTTCCACTCATTTCCTTATAAAACCTTCCAGTATACCTTATATACATCCTTCACTCATTAAATATACTTAATATTGCTTGCTCCTTACATTCAAAAGTGGTTTTACTTAACCATAACTCAACGTACTTATGTTTCAAATTTGATAAGTGCTTCTTCGAAGATACGGGGTGTAACGTCCTTCCCCCCTTAAAAACATTTGTCCTCGAATGTTGTAGTGCACCGATCCTTAATATCCTTATTGAATTATCGCTATATCTCACCTCGAAGGAACAATTCATAAGGTGAGATCAACAACAATGAATAGAATCGAGAAAATCATGAAGTAGCTCAACATCTTCATATCATCGTTGAAATCATAACTTGAAACTTTTAAACATAAAATCATCATCATCGTAATCCTCATAAAAACATTCTCATCTTTAACATCATAAGAAGCTTTAAGAGTCATAAACTTCTAGCTCTTGGAAACAAGGTGGTTATGGAAACATGTACCAGATCATAGCATAAGAATCATGCCTTTGAAAGAAAGGGACGAGCCTTAACATACTTGTTCAGCCTCCAACTACCTACGCTTATCCGTCCGAGCCCGCAAGTCTACATATAATACCATTCATACTATGATTAGGTCCATTAATATATACTTATCCTAAGCCTTCAAATAAATATTTCTAGAATCTGCCGAAATTTCGGCAGCATCTCTTCTACTTATATGCCTAGCCCGAAGCCTCAATTCAGCAATCAACAACAACAACAACAATACCAACATCAATAACATCATTTCCAACACTAATATATACCATAAAAAAGCCCACACGCTATTTTCCAACTTCCGTAACTAATCCACTTACTATACAATTATTTAACCACTCTATCTTCGTGAATGAACCGGTATTACCACAAAAGAAAGAGATCCATACCTTACTCTTGTTGAAGTAGAAATATCTCTGATATCCGCTTCGAATCCACGTCAAAATCCACCGCAAAACAAGACTACAATCACAACCACACTTTATCCGGACCTAAACTAATATTCCGCCACTTGAAAATTGCTCACTTTTTGATATTCTCACACCCTCAACTGTTTTTCTGGAATTTTATGGGCAAAATTTGATGAAAAAGGGTGTTATTACCCTTTATATAGGGGTCAAATTCGGGTCGGGTCACTGTAGTAAGTCGGTTACTGTAGCAGTAACGTAGCACGCGTTTCTGCTTTGTCAACCGAACGTGTAAGGTCCATAATTCTCTACTCCGATGTCCTATCGACGAGCGATTTGTTGCGTTGGCTATTAGACTCGACAAACTTTATTTTAGGCTTTTGTTTCACTTTAAAACACTTCATATGCTAAGAGATATTCGTCCCCCAAGTTGTACCAAAATTTTTACTCATCCTTTCTCCAAAGTCGCACTACTCCATTCTTCCACTCATTTCCTTATAAAACCTTACGGTATACCTTATATACATCCTTTACTCATTAAATATACTTAATAACTCTTACTCCTTACATTCCAAAGTGGTTTTACTTAACCATAACTCAACATACTTATGTTTCAAATTTGATAAGTGCTTCTTTGAAGATACGGGGTGTAACATCCTTCCCCCCCTTAAAAACATTTGTCCCTGAATGTTGTAGTGCGCCGATCCTTAATATCCTCATTGTATTTTTTTTGCACGATTACCATATACTTATACTAGAATTTAGCCAGTTTCGGCTTGTTCTATCTTAGCACCTTATCAAATTCATTTGTGAGTCGTACAGTCTTCAATCCTCATGTATACAAGTCATCTAGTATTTCGTTCTCATTCTATCTTTCTTTGAACGGTTTAACTACCCACGCCATGGCTACTCACTGTCCTGCGAGCGTCCTTCCTCTTCGTTCCCCATTTCTTTATTAACGAACAACTCCCTTGCTCGAATACAGCACTTTCTTTTGTTGACTCCTCCGATGCTATCTTGGCTATTCCTACTTGTACTTGTTGAGCTTAGATACGTGCTAGATTATCCCCCCATAATTCATCAGCCAAGATTTCCTATTCATCATAAGTTTTCTTATACTAATGTCCCGTTGCTTGTTCAGCGTTACTCTGCTATTGACAAATCCTTTCTCTTAACGGTTACGTTTCTTCAACCATCCATCTTAATTACCTTCCATGATAAGTTATAACCATATCCTTAATACAATTTCTTAAATACGTACATTCCTAATGTTCCATCACCACCTCGATTATTCCTCGTAGCAGGATTATATATTGCGATGAACCAATAATCATAATTCGAACTGGTCTATAGCTCATAATGTCTTTGAGTTCTTGTCAAAACTCTCCCTTTAATTCCTTTGCCTCAAATCGTGCAATATAACTTATAATTATAAAGTTAGGGCAATTCTCACTTTACCACAGCTTCTTTTCCAACATCGGTATGGTATACTTACCCTTGACTTCCTCCTTTCGGTGATCACTTAGTTAACTGTCATTCTTTGTTGGCTTTCCGAGGTGTCCATTCCCATCTGCGGGGCATAACCTTATGCTGATAGTTCATAGAATTCTATAATACATACCTTTATGCTTAGTATGGTTAAGGACCCATGATATACTTTCTAATTTCTAGTGATGCTCCCACCTTTCCATCTGCACCCACATCGTTCTTCCTTTCTTTAGAGATCGCCACACCGTTTATCGTTAATCCTTTTATTCACTTAGCTCACTCATCCGAAATTTTCCTTGACTACTTATTTATATCCCCCTATGCGTTGTAGTTCTTTCAGTGTTCTGCCACTTCTTATTCGTGTCATGAAATCCTTGCAAATATACTCTCTTTTTTCTTCTCTTTTCCATCGCCAAGGATAGTCTATACTCATGAATATTCCCCGTATATCCTTCCATTTCCTTTATATTCGAATCTCAGTATTCCATTTCCTCATCCCATGTCATTGATGTACTACCTCCCGGCTAGCTTTGTTAGTTCATTATCCTCTCGCTTGTCCTTGGTGATTGCTCAATTTTTCTTCCTTTCCCTGATGCTATAGCATTAGGACTTTCCACTCTAGCTGTAGTGAAAGTAACATCAACTTACTTTGTAACATTTTTCACTTGAACTTCACTACCATTCGATTGATGCCTTCAGTATACCGCAACGTCGGTTGCTGGGACACATATACCTGTTGGCGCAGCCACATATGGGATGTCATACACACACACACACACACACACACACACACACACATATATATATATATATGCTTACTAACGCCTCGCTTACAAAGTACTTCCTAATACTATTTGAACTCATCGTAATTCTAGAGCTGTGATGCACTTTCTTTCTCTTTGCCGGTCTAGTCCGCCTCATCCTTCGCGATCTTTCGGGGTTTCCAACAACTCCGCATACTCCAATTTCCCTTAGGCTACTCTAGCTTCTCATCTGTCTCTTATGTCTAAATTTGTAGGAATCTTAATATACTTCCCAGGGGGTCACCCATCCTAGTATTACTCTCACCCCAGCACGCTTAACCTTGGAGTGCTAATGGGATCCGGTGTGTTAGTCTTTGGTACGATCACATCCACCTACTGCGTGACCTTTATCTCATGACCTAGAACAAGTTGAAGTTCGCTGAATAAATTCTCGTAATGCATCTCCCCCCGGATTAAAAAGGATCTCCTACTCTTCCGACTAAGCAAATGCTATTTTGGCCTTTGAAATCCTCAATAGTCACCTTTAATCTGCATGTATGACTACTTTTCATCCTTACTTTGAAGATTCCTAATGGTGGCGAAAGCATCTTAGTCGCAATTACTTATAAATACTTTGGTTATTGGTCCCTTTAGGATTTTTGCTCGTCGCTATTAAGTAATAGTCTACAGTAAATGCACACATAGGAAATTTCCATAAAAGACTCATATACCTGTAGCCAATTGGTCCTTAGCCTGATCTGGTGGGCTATAGAGTGAAGTGTGCTCTTCATCCTTGTCTTCTCACCGTCTACTAGTCTGACCTAACATAATGCTGAAACGTAGGAAAAATCTAGATGTACCAAACTCTGTACTTCCTCAATTACGTCTTCGTCCATAGGAGTCTCGTGAACCCTTAAACGGGTCTTTGTCATATGATTTCTTAGTCGGGTCTCCTCCTACTGGAGCCACATCCTCCGATGGGTCGGGTCTCAATGGAATAGCTGATGCTTTTTCTCATACCCCTTAAAATCCTCGATCCTGAGTCGACGAGTGATACGGGTCTCATGTACCCCTTTGGAGCCTCACTTACGCTCCCATTAACTAAACTTGTCCTCTTCTCCAATACAATCCTGCAATGTAACAAAAATCGTACCAAGAACGAGCTTTCCTATTATTAGCTCTACTGCACGATCTATGTTCAGAAAGAAAGATAACATCCTAAATGTGATGTAGTTTCCTGTTTATAGATGTGGTACACAACACACCGATAAACAAGACTCTACTAGACACGGTCGTAGAGACACTCCGAGGATGAATCTTGCTGCGATACCACTTTTGCCACGACCCAAACTGATGGGCCATGACTAGTGCCCGAGTTGGACACTCATATGCGAAACTGTTAGATATAATCAGACTGATACTAAGGACAATGGGGAAATTTGCAAAAGCATGCTGTAAACTCATAATGCCATATACCAGAATGAACCTGTCTCCCGAGGAGTCACAGTTAACTAAACACAACAAAATATGTAAGCCGACAAGGCTGCCACTATACGCGAGAATACCCAAAACGAACTACATCTGTATAACTGACCAAACCATATATACAACCCACACATGTCTATAGACCTCTAAGAATATAGCAGTAGAATATGACGGGTCGTGGCCCCGTCGTACCCCCCGAATGTGCATAAGTCTATGTCAAAAGGATATGTACCAAAAGGACTCAAGCACCGAAACAGTGGAGCTCGCCAAGCAGCTGAGCAGAAGTCCTAGACTGGCGGATCACCAAAATGAGTACCGGTACCTGCGGGCATGAAACACAGTCCCCGAAGAAAGGGGTCGCATACGAATAATGTACTGAGTATGTAAGGTATAAATAACAACATATATGGATATGAAAGGTAACATGGAATGGGAGGGATAACTTGTACGTCTTAAAATCATATGTACACAAGCACCTATTTATATATATACACACATATAATATAAATATTAGTATTGCGGAACGTGCAACCCGATCCATAAATGTTAGTCTTTGTGGAACATACAGCCAGATCCATAATCATCATATGTTAGTGTCGAGGAACGTACGGCCCGATACATATAAGTTAGTGCCGAGGAACGTACGGCCCGATCCATATATACCATGTTCATATACATAATGTAAATAGTATGCACGAAAGCTCATACGAAAACTACAACTTTATCGGAGTGAAGTACGGTCGGTAACTTCCGATTCATATTATGGAACAACCATTATCGCTATATCTCACCTCGAAGGAACAATTCATAAGGTGAGATCAACAACAGTGAATAGAATCGAGAAAATCATGAAGTAGCTTAACATCTTCATAACATTCTCATCTTTAACATCATAAGAAGCTTTAAGATTCATAAACTTCTAGATCTTGGAAACAAGGTGGTTATTACCCTTTATATAGGGGTCAAATTTCGGTCGGGGGTCACCGTAGTGGCGGTCGTAGCACGCGTTTCGCTTTGTCACCGAACGTGCAAGGTCCATAATTCTCTACTCCGATGTCCTGTCGACGAGAGTGTGTTGCGCTGAAACTAGACTCGACAAACTTAATTTTAGGCTTTTTGTTTCACTTCAAAACACCTCATATGCTAAGAGATATTCGTCCCCCAATTTGGACAAAAAGTTTCACCCATCCTTTCCCCAAAGTCGTACTCCTCCATTTCTTCCACTCATTTCCTTATAAAACCTTCCAGTATACCTTATATACATCCTTCACTCATTAAATATACTTAATATTGCTTGCTCCTTACATTCAAAAGTGGTTTTACTTAACCATAACTCAACGTACTTATGTTTCAAATTTGATAAGTGCTTCTTCGAAGATACGGGGTGTAACGTCCTTCCCCCCTTAAAAACATTCGTCCTCGAATGTTGTAGTGCACCGATCCTTAATATCCTTATTGAATTTTTTTTTTGTTCAATTGTCATATACTTCTACTATAATTTTGTCAGTTTCGTCCTGTTCTTTCTTAGCCCCTTATCAAATTCATTGGTGAGTCGTGCAGTCTTCAATCCTCATGTATACAAGTCAGCTAGTATTCCGTTCTCATTCTGTCTTCCTTCCTATGGTTTAACTAGCCACGCCACGGCTACTCACCATCTTGCGAGCGTCCTTCCTCTTCGTTCCTCATTTCTTTATTAACGGATAACTCCCTTGCTCGAATACAACACTTTCTTTTGTTGACTCCTCCGATGCTATCTTGGCTATCCCTACTTGTACTTGTTGAGCTTAGATACATGCTAGATTATCCCCTCGTAATTCATTAGCCAAGCTTTCCTATTCATCATAAATTTTCTTATACTAATGTCCCGTTTCTTGTTCAGCGTTACTCTGCTACTGACAAATCCTTTCTCTTAATGGTTACGTTTCTTCAACCATCCATCTTAATTCCTTTCCATGATAAGTTATAACCATATCCTTAATACGATTTCTTAAATACGTATATTCCTAATGTTCCATCACCACCTCTATTATTCCTCGTAGCAGGATTATATATTGCGATGAACCAATAATCATAGTTCGAACTGGTCTACAGCTTATAATATCTTCGAGTTCTTGTCAAAACTCTCTCTTTAATTCCTTTGCCTCAAATCTTGCAATATAACATATAATTATAAAGTTAGGGCAATTCTCACTTTACCACAGCTTCTTTTCCAACATCGGTATGGTATACTTACCCTTGACTTCCTCCTTTCGGTGATCACTTAGTTAACCGTCATTCTTTGTTGGCTTTCCGAGATGTCCATTCCATCATGGGCATAACCTTATGCTCGATAGTTCATAGAATTCTATAATACATACCCTTATGCTCGGTATGGTTAAGGACCCATGATATACTTTCTAATTTCTAGTAATGCTCCCACCTTTCCATCCGCACCCACATCGTTCTTCCTTTCTTTAGAGATCACCACATCGTTTATCGTTAATCCTGTTATTCACTTAGCTCACTCATCCAAAAATTTCCCTGCCTACTTATTTGCATCCCACCTATGCGTTGTAGTTCTTTCAGTGTTCTGCCACTTTTTGTTCGTGTCGTGAAATCCTTGCAAATATACTCTCTTTTTTCTTCTCTTTCCCGACACCAAGGGTAGTCCATACTCATGAATATTCCCCGTATATCCTTCCATTTCCTTTATATTCGAATCTCAGTATTCCTTTTCCTCATCCCATGTCATTGATGTACTACCTCCCGGCTAGCTTTGTTAGTTCATTATCCTCTCGCTTGTCCTTGGTGATTGCTCAATTTTTTTTGCTTTCCTTGATGCTATAGCATTAGGACTTTCCACTCTAGCCTGTAGTGAAAGTAAAATCAACTTACTTTGTAACATTTGTCACTTGAACTTCACTACCCTGTTCGATTGATGCCTTCAGTATACCACAACGTCGGTTGCTGGGACACATATACCGGTTGGCGCAGCCACATATTGGATGTCATACACACACACACACACACACACACACACACACACACACACACACACACACACATATATATATATATATATATATATATATATGCTTACTAACACCTCACTTTCAAAGTACTTCCCAATACTATTTGAACTCATCGTAATTCTAGAGCTGTGATGCACCTTCTTTCTCTTTGTCGGTCTAGTCCGCCTCATACTTCGCGATCTTTCGGGGTTTCCAACCACTCCGCATATTCAATTTCCCTTAGGCTACTCTAGCTTCTCATCTGTCTCTTATGTCTAAATTTGTAGGAATCTTAATATACTTCCTAGGGGGTTACCCATCCTAGTATTACTCTCACCCCAGCACGCTTAACCTTGGAGTGCTAATGGGATCCAATGTGTCAGTGCTGGTACGATCACATCCATCTACTGCGTGACCTTTATCTCATGACCTAGAACAAGTTGAAGTTCGCCGAATAAATTCTAGTAATGCATCTCCCCTCGGATTAAAAAGGATCTCCTACTCTTTCGACTAAGTAAATGCTATTTTGGCCTATGAAATCCTCAATAGTCACCTTTAATCTGCATGTATGACTACTTTTCATCCTTACTTTCAAGATTCATAATGGTGGCGAAAGCATCTTAATCGCAATTACTTATAAATACTTTGGTTATTGGTCCCTTAAGGATTTTCTCTCATCGCTATTAAGTAATAATCTACAGTAAATGCACAGACATAGGAAATTTCCATAAAAGACTCATATACCTGTAGCCGATTGGTTCTTAGCCTGATCTGGTGGGCTATAGAGTGAAGTGTGCTCTTCATCCTTGTCTTCCCACCGCTACTAGTCTGACCTAACATAATGCTAAAACGTAGGAAAAATCTAGATGTGCCAAACTCTGTACTTCCTCAATTACGTCTTCGTCCACAGGAGTCTCGTGAACCCTTAAACGGGTCTTTGTCATATGATTTCTTAGTCGGGTCTCCTCCTACTGGAGCCACATCCTCCGATGGGTCAGTCTCAATGGAATAGCTGATGCTTTTTCTCATACCCCTTAAAATCCTCGATCCTGAGTCGACGGGTGATACGGGTCTCATGTACCCCTTTGGAGCCTCACTTACGCTCCCATTAACTAAACTTGTCCTCTTCTCCAATACAATCCTGCAATGTAACAAAAATCGTATCAAGAACGAGCTTTCCTATTATTAGCTCTACTGCACGATCTATGTTCAGAAAGAAAGATGACATTCTAAATGTCCTGTAGCTTCCTATTTATAGATATGGTGCACAACACACCGATAAACAAGACTCTACTAGACACGGTCAGTAGACACTCCGAGGATGAACTGCTCTGATACCACTTTTGTCACGACCCAAACCGATGGGCCATGACTAGTGCCCGAGTTGGACACTCATATGCGAAACTGTTAGATATAATCAGACTGATACTAAGGACAATGTGAAAATTTGCAAAAGCATGCAGTAAACTCATAATGCCATATACCAGAATGAACCTGTCTCCCGAGGAGTCACAGTTAACCAAACACAACAAAATATGTAAGCCGACAAGGCTGCCACTATACGCGAAAATACCCAAAACGAACTACATCTATATAACTGACCAAACCATATATACAACCCACACATGTCTATAGACCTCTAAGAATATAGCAGTAGAATATGACGGGTCAGGGCCCCGTCGTACCCCTGAATGTGCATAAGTCTATGTCAAAAGGATATGTACCAAAAGGACTCAAGCACCGAAACAGTGGAGCTCTCCAAGCAGCTGAGCAGAAGTCCTTGACTGGCGGATCACCAAAATGTGTACCGATACCTGCGGGCATGAAATGCAGTCCCCGAAGAAAGGGGTCTGTACGAATAATGTACTGAGTATGTAAGGCATAAATAACAACATATATGGATATGAAAGGTAACATGGAATGGGAGGGATAACTTGTACATATTGTAATCATATGTACACAAGCACCTATTTATATATATATACACACATATAACATAAATATTAGTGTTGCAGATTGTGCAGCCCGATCCATAAATGTTAGTCTTTGTGGAACGTACAGCTCGATCCATAATCATCATATGTTAGTGCCGAGGAACATACGGCACGATCTGTATAAGTTAGTGCCGAGGAACGTACAGCCCGATCCGTATAAGTTAGTGCCGTATAAGTTAGTGCTGAGGAACGTACGACCCGATCCATATAAGTTAGTGTCGTGGAACGTACAGCCCAATCCATATAAGTTAGTGCCGAGGAACGTACGGCCCGATCCATATGAGTTAGTGTCGAGGAATGTACGGCTCGATCCATATATACCATGTTCATATACATAATGTAAATCGTATGCAAGAAAGCTCATACGAAAGCTACAACTTTATCGGAATGAAGTAAGGTCGGTAACCTCCGATTCATATTATGGAGCAACCATTATTGCTATATCTTACCTCGAAGGAACAATTCATAAGGTGAGATCAACAACAATGAATAGAATCGAGAAAATCATGAAGTAGCTCAACATCTTCATATCATCGTTGAAATCATGACTTGAAACTTTTAAACATAAAATCATCATCATCGTAATCCTAATAAAAATATTCTCATCTTTAACATCATAAGAAGCTTTAAGATTCATAAACTTCTAGCTCTTGGAAACAAGGTGGTTATGGAAACATGTACGAGATCATAGCATAAGAATCATGCCTTTGAAAGAAAAGGACGAGCCTTAACATACCTGTTCAGCCTCCAACTACCTATGCTTATCCGTCCGAGCCCGTAAGTCTACATATAAGACCATTCATACTATGATTAGGTCCATTAATATATACTTATCCTAAGCCTTCAAATAAATCTTTCTAGAATCTGCCGAAATTTCGGCAGCATATCTTCTGCTTATATGCCTAGCTTGAAACCTCAATTCAGCAACCAACAACAACAACAACAATACCAACATCAACAACATCATTTCCAACACTAATATATACCATAAAATAGCCCATGCGCTGTTTTCCAACTTCCGTAAATAATCCACTTACTATACAACTATTTAACCACTCTATCTTCGTGAATGAACCGGTATTAGCGTAAATAGGAAGAGATCCATACCTTACTCTTGTTGAAGTAGAAATATCTCTGATATTCACTTCGAATCCACGTCAAAATCCACCTCAAAACAAGACTACAATCACTACCATGCGCTATCCGACCTGAACTAATATTCCGCCACTTGAAAATTGCTCACTTTTTGATATTCTCACACCCTCAACTGTTTTTCTGGAATTTTCTAGGAAAAATCTGATGAAAAAAGGGGTTATTACCCTTTATATAGGGGTCAAATTCGGGTCGGATCACTTTAGCAGTATTGTAGCAAGTCGGTACTGTAGCAGTACTGTAGCACGTGTTTCTGCTTTGTCAGCCGAACTTGTAAGGTCCTAATTTTCTACTCTGATATCCTATCGATGAGTAGTTTGCTACGTTGGAAACTAGAGTCAATGAACTTCATTTTAGGCTTTTGTTTCACTTCAAAACACTTCATATGCTAAGAGATATTCATCCCCCAAGTTGGACCAAAATTTTCACCCATCCTTTCTCCAACGTCGTACTACTCCATTTCTTCCACTCATTTCCTTATAAAACCTTCCGGTGTACCTTATATACATCCTTCACTCATTAAATATACTTAATAATGCTTTCTCCTCACATTCCAAAGTGGTTTTACTTAACCATAACTCAACGTACTTATGTTTCAAATTTGATAATTGCTTCTTCGAAGATACGGGGTGTAACACCTGGTCTCCCATATCAGATACTATGGTTGGAGCATACTGGGATAATGAATTGAAATGAAGACTATACTCCCGAGTACTGATATTCCCTTGCTTAAGATTCAAGAACCTGTCAGCTCGGGACCGACAGACCTGAGGTGGTAAATAATGACTAATAAAAGCATTCATGAATTCTTGCCATACCGGGGGAGGTGCATTTTCCCCTCTTGAAAAGATCTAGTTATTGTACCAAAGAACTACTACATCCCGCAATCTATAGGATGCCAATTCCACTGACTTTGTATCTGAAGCATGTATAATCCTTAGCGTCCTCAACATCTCGTCTATAAAATCCTGCTGGTCTTCATCCGGCTTTGACCCAAAAAATTCTGGCGGGTTCAAGCTCATAAAATCACGGGCTCTGGCACTAGTGGCTCTGTCACCCGGACTCGTACTTTGTCGTGAGCCTGGGCGGCAACTAGCTGAGTCAACAACTGAATGGCCTCGGTTATCTGTTGACTCGAAGCACCCGGTGGAGGAATTGGAGGCATAAGAGATGGAGTAGAAACCCCTTCTTGCTCCTCTAAAATAGGCGGAGTGCGAGAGGTATGCGAGGGAGCCTCATGATCGAATTCGTCCTTCTCGACATTTACCGATGGCTCCTGTTCAATCCGCCTTCCTGGCGTAGTCTTGACCTTCTGGGCGGTACGTTGCTTTATTCTTCACCGGCATAGCTGAAATCATAGCGCACAATTAGATAGAAAGAGGAGTCTTACATTATAGCTCTATCGCACGATCTATGAAGAAGAAAGACGATCATTATTCCTAAATGCCCTGCAGCCTCTCGTTTATAAGTGTGGTGCACTTCACACAAATAAACAAGACTCTACTGGACACGGCTCATAGACACACCCTAGGACGGAACTGCTCTGATACCACTTTTAACACGCCTCGACTAGGGGGTCATGACGGGTACCCAGAGCGGACTACCGAGCGCCTCTTATCATGCTACCTATCATACTCAACCTGACCAAACGTAATTCCCAACATAATGCTTGCAATGAAATAATCACTAAACATCTCCCAAAACATATGCTTATACAAAAATGATATACAAAAATGTATGCTAATAAGATCATGGAACATCTGCTACCCACACATATGTATCTATAAGCCTCTAACTGGAGTACTGGACATAAGGATAGGACAGGATCCCGCCATGTCCAAATATGTTTACAAAAGAATATACCAATAAATAGCACCTCCGGAGTAGTGGAGTGCTCATGTGTAGCTGCTGATAGGCTCCTATGAATCTGTACCGTCTCCATGTCTACCTGTGGGCATGAGCACAGCATCCATAAAAGAAAGGACATCAGTATGAACAATGTACTGATTATGTGTTATATCCCGTATTCTCGTACGATGAATTATTCGTAAGCTAATCGACATAAGTCCAAGGACGAGATTATTTTTGGATATGAGACAAGGTGTTACATCCCGTATTTTTGGACCAGAAAATTTAACCATCCAACATGAGCGATTTTACCGAGGCCATAGAATTTGGTCATATTCGAGCATGAGAATCAAGAACTCGGTGTGTACAAAGAATGAAGTTCCGAAATAATTTGGGACTTAAAAAGTGTGACGACGGTGATTGAGAATAATATTTGGTGTATGTTTAAAGAGGCTATGGACTAGAATTCTACCACATGATTATGATAATGAGTATATGAAGTGTATTAAAAATGATTGTTATTAAAGTGGATTGAGATCGAGAAATTAATTATGTGTGTATTTGATTAAATGGTGGAAGATAAGATATTAATTAAGCACATGGTATATGTATTATGTGGACATAGGCTATGTACAAATCAATAGGTGGCAGCAAGTTAATGTAAATGGTGGCACCACCAGATTCTTTGTGTCAAGTGTGGACCTAAACATGTGTCACGTACAAATTAAAAGCCAAGGGATCAATATATCACTTCTACACCTAATAAGAACTCATACTACTCTTTGGGATCTCATTATCATTGATAAACCTTTCAGCAAAAGGAAGATAGGCAGCAACCTTTTTCCATCTCACGTTATTAGGTGAGCTTAAAGGATTATTTTCTTTATTCCATTTTGAAGAAAAAAAAATTTGGTTAGGTTATATTAGAGGAAATAGATAGAGGTGATGAGCAGCAAGTTACATTAACAAGCAGCACCATATCTGAATTATTGAAGGAACAGCAACGTCCTTGCTCTTTCTCCTTTTGGAAATTTCATTTTCTTTGTTTTTCTTCTACTTCTAGGAAAAAAATGGGTGCTGCACATTGGTATTTATATATAGATACATATACAGATTTCAAAACATATCAAATGGGGAAATATCTCTTTCTGAAGATATGGGCAGCAACGTTATTCAATTTTGTATCGGGTTTCGTTCACCGCTTGGATCTCGTTGTTCCATTTTGTCGTGTCGTTGGACCCGGACTTTCGTCAAAGTGAAGTAAGGGAGAAGAAGAGTAGTTCTTGGCATATAAGGTAAGAAATCCTCTCTCCTAGATATATTTAATTTCATCCAACTATAGCGAAATTGTGGGATGGAAACTACGAGAATTATGCCGCAAATCGTATAAGTCGTTGTGGTTGTTGTCGTGTAGGTTGTTGGTGGTTGATTGAGTTATTTATAGGCTGGAATTTAAAGATTTGATATGATTATTTTTGTTATCGTTATTGTTGGTATTGTTGTGATAATCGGAGATTAATTGGAAGTTCGGGCTAGGCGAGTTATATAGAGGAAATCTTTGCCCGATTTCGTTAAGTTCTTAACTAATCAAAATACTAATCAAGAAGTATGAACTAAGAAGTGATTCCCATAAGTGATTGGTTGTAGATTTATAAGTTTGGGAAGTCGTAGTTTATTAATAATAGTGTTACTCTCATATTAAATAGGCTAAAGGGTCGGCGAAGCAAGCTTGGTTACGGTGATCTACGATAGGTATGTAAGGCCTATCCCTTCTTTCTTTTGGCATGTCCTAGATGTAAGTAAGATACGATATGAGCTTTAGGGTAATTCTATTCACAAGTTCCGAGCATGATTTATGATTCTTATTCACTTCTTGATGTTAAGAACTCTCAGGATGGTCGGGCTATTGCCCTCGAGTCTTTTATATGATTGAATAGTAAATGATGCATAACAGTTCTTATTCCTAAAGGATTCTATAATGAATAATGTCCTTAACTTTCATAAGCTGTCTCGTATTGATTTGATACATGTCTATGATCCCTGAGACTTTCCTTTATATAGTTCGTAATGACATTTAGAGAGAACTTAATATGGCTATTATCCTGATACTCGAGTGTTGTTTTGTCTACTTATCTATTGAGTCTTAGAAGATGATTTATATGCATATGGTTTCTCACTACTCTGCTCGTGCATATTGTTATTACATCTTTCACTGAGTCCTGGGCCAGGACATGTTTTCGTGCACGGCTAACCGCATTATTCACCGAGTCCCTCACTAGAGGGCCGGGACACGTTATATGTATATGTATATGATGATATGATGACATGATGATACGGGGATGGCGGCCAGGATGGCATATGATGACTTTATTCACCGAGTCCCTCACTAGAGGGTCGGGACACGTTATATGTATATGTATATGATGATTTTATTTATCGAGTCCCTCACTAGAGGGCCGGGACACGTTATATATGCATATGTACAGGATGATTATCTAATTATGTCATTAAGTCCCATAACAGGTTGGGTATGATGTTGACACGCATGATTTATGTTCAAAGGCAAGCCTTGTGGTTTTCTGGTTATTGTACTAGTTTTCTACACTTCTTATTTCAGTATGATCCTGTTTACTATATTTCATGCTTTACATGCTCAGTACATATTCCGTACAGACCCCCTTTCTTCCGGGGGTTGCGTTTCATGCCCGCAGGTACAGATACTCGCTTCGGTGATCTGCCAGCTTAGGATTTCTATTCAGCTATCTTGGAGTGCTCCCTTGTTCCGGAGCCTAGATTTTTGGTACAGATCCTCCTGTTGTATGTATATGTTTATTCAGGGGTACGACGGGGCCCTGTCCCGTCATATGATACTGTGTTACTCTTAGAGGTCTGTAGACATATGTGTGGGTTGTGTATAGTTGTTGTCCAGCTGTGTTAGCATGACTTATGTTTTGGGATGTTGTATGTAGTGGCAGCCTTGTCGGATTGCGTATATATAGTTGGGTCATTCCCACACGTTATGGAAGCCTTGTCGGCTTGTGTTCCATGTTATCTGTTGATGTTTGTAACTTCTCAGGAGACAGGTTGCCTTGATATATATATGTGACAATTCTGAGACGACGTCTTGCCTTTCTATATATAAGTTCTTTATTATGCTAGTTGTGGACGATTATAGTTAACAGGTGTATACGAGTGTCCAGCTCGGGCACTAGTCACGGCCTACGGGGTTGGGTCGTGATAGTAAGTAAGGCATATATGATAACATAATAAGGAAATATAGAGATCATAAGAAGAAAGGATAACTGTAACTGCTTGCCTCTTGAGGCGGAATCATGCATGCTCACTTTTACCTTTAAAACATATCACACATACATACATAAACTGTCGGAATTAATAACATCATTAGCCCGTGTTCGGGATAATCATCTCACGCCACCCACTAGTGGTGATGCCCGTGCCATGTAGACACGGTGTAGTAAGCTACCTGCCTTAGCGATGCTGCTCGGCCATCTAGGCACGACGTAATCATCATTATCTATAAGTCACCTGCCTTAGCGGTGCTTCCCGGCTATCTAGGCACGGTGTAATCATCATTATCTATAAGCCGCCCGCCTTAGCGGTACTGCCCGACCATCTAATCATCATCATATACTTAACATGAAGCATGCATGAAAGGTCAAGTAAAAGTTGTAACTCTATCGGAGTGACGTAAGGTCGGTAACCTCCGATTACATTATGGAACATCATGATCGTCATGTCTCACCTTAAAGGAACTAGCATTATAAGGTGAGACTATCAACAATGAATAGCATCAAGGAATCATGTAAAGATCATTAACATCATAATAGCATCATATCATAGGCTTTAAAAATCTATGGACACAGATTCACCATCATTATCATATTCGTAACACATCTCTTATCTTTATCTCATGAGAAGCTCTTAGTAATCATAGACTTATAATTTTTTTTTTTTTTTGGAATGTAAGAAAGTCATGGAAAGATAAAGGAAATCATGGTATAGGAATCATGCCTTAGAAAAAAAGGGGCTGGCCTTACAGACCTTTACGTCGCTTCAACTTTATTGACCAAACGCTTTCCTTCCAAGCTCACGATTCTACATTCAAGAGAATTTGTACTAAGATTAGACAACCAGAAACATACTTAGGTCTCAACTAAAATGAATAAGATCTAACGAAAATTGGGCAACATTTCCTTTGTTTCAATAACTTTTTCCATATAATACACAACTCCCAAACATCAATAATAACACCCATAATGTCACGATTGATAAACTTCAAGAAGTTAAACATTATTCAATTCTTACCATGCCCTTCCAATGTCATCCATAACCATAACTATGACATAACGCTATATTCATTCTCATATAATACTCCTTTAACATCATTTGCATTATTAACCACAAGATTGTACTCATAACATGTCAAGAACTATGATTCAAATCAAGTTACTATTCAAAAATACCACTATTTCCATACCTGAGCTTCATATTCTTCTTTCTTCCTCAATTCAAGTCTTTCAACCATTCAATACTCTTAATAACATGAAATGAACACAAAACTCATCTTTGATTATGTAGGAATGGACTTTTGTTATACCTCGCATTTTTTGTACATTTGGATATTCCGAGCTAATCGCGGAAAGCTAGGGGCGAGGTTATATTTTTTTTCGGCTTTGTTAAAAATGCATGAGTCGCATATTCATTTTTTGTTGAAATGGAGCATTAAGGGTAAACTTGGAATTTTGAAATTTTAGTTCATGACATGTTGGAGTAGGTCCCGCCCATGGTGAGCCAATTGTTTCATGCCATGAAGTGGTGCATGTGTACACCATGTATTGGTAAGGGACTTATGTATATATATGTGGATATTAGAGGACCATGCAAGACTTATTCATCTCTTATGGCCTAAGGAAATTTCTAGAAAATTAAAGAGAATTGGAAAAAAAAAAAGGAGAAAAAGGGTGCACATGACTGGCCATGTGCACCTAATTATACATATATATATATATATATATATATATATATATATATATATATATATGTGTGTGTGTGTGTGTGTGTGTGTGTGTGTGTGTGTGTGTGTGTGTGTGAGTCATGAAAGGCAAGACAACTTGCCATTTTCATTCTAGAAAACACAAGAAAGATGAAGAAAGGAGAGAGAGGGCAGTTGGCCAAGAGGGGGCTGGCCGAAACTTGCCCCTCAATTTTGATCATGGAAAATTATTTGCTTCTTGTTTCTCTACTAATTGGAAGGCCCTCGTCGACGTGGAGTAGTTGTTGGAACAAGAAAACCGCTCGTTGTGGCCATGTAGAAGCCTAGCCGAGGAAGAGGTGAAGTGAAGAAGGTGATGTTCAATCTTTATTTGCATGTGTTATGCATGTGTTAGGGACGTTTGGGTATGTTGTGATGTGTCGAAATGGATGAAATTCATGATATTGTGTGTGTATGGATGTTGGCCGAATGTATGGGTTGTTTGTGTAGAAAAGATGAACTAATGTTATTTAGTGTTCTAGTGATGTTGTTGTGAATATTATGATGTAAAATGGACGTTTGATGACTTATGTTGAATTTGTAGTGTTGCGGGCTGTTTTGGAAGATTAATATGATTTTAATGTAGTTTCTTGGATTTATGGAAATAATGTTGTAAATGTGTAGATGATGGGTGCCATTGATGAATTCGGAAGGAAGAAATGTATTGTTGTTGCTCCTATGGAAATTGGCAATTTCGGGTCCAATGGTGAGTTAGATGGATTATTTTTTATGTTGTATAAATTGCTTGGAATGTTCTTAGATCGTGTTTGAATGGTCTCGGGTTAATACTTGAACGTATGATCAATGAAGTTGGCTTGATTGTATGCGGTTTATGGAATGTAAATGAATGTCGTCGAACTATGTGGAAGAAGGTTGTTGATATTAGAATGTGTTTCGAATTAATGTGGATGTTGTTTATGTGGTTATTGGTATTGTTGTTGAAGATTTGACCGAGTTGAATTCTCGGGGTTGGTGAACATATAGGGGAAATGCTGCCGGAATTTTTGTAGATAAAGTGATGGCTTGGAATTGGGTTCTTCAATGTCTATGGCTAATGTCGGATGTCTAATGACATTATCGTGGATCGTGAGAAGCCGAGGCGTAAGTTTGGATTAGCTTAGAGGGGCGGCCAAGGTATGTAAAGCTCACCTTTCTTCCTTTGGCATGTCTTAGTGTAAATAGGCTATGATATGATTCCCGAGGTAATTCTACTCCCCCGATCCGAGCATGTTTATGATCCTTATTTGCTTCTTGATATCCGTATTCGTAATGTGGTTAAATTATGGTCCTTACGCTTTTGTACGACTAAATATGAATGTGTAAAGAAAGACTTTGTTTGTAAAAGAAAGTCCGTAACTACGAATGTCCGTAACTTTCGTAGATGGAACCGGATGGCCTTGAAACCTTCGTAGGAAGTTTTGTAATGTGTAATGACCTTAAACCTCCATAGGCGGGCTCGGATCGGTTTGATGATTTTCCGCGGGCTCGCAAGATATTATTCTGTATAGTCCTAACAACTTATTAAGAAGAACTTAATATGACCGTTATTCCGACGCTCGAGTATGCTTGCTTAGTATCCGTTAAGTCTGTATAAGGATTTGTATACATATGATTCCGATACGCAACTATGATGACCAAAGTTTTATCTGACAAGCACCGAGTGACATCCGAAAGAAATTAGATTTAACAAGACTATTGGCTTGACTTTTTAGATGATAGTCTGTTCTGATTGATTCTATGGAAGCTGTGTAAATGGATGAAATGAGAACTCGTATGCGTATGATCTTAATACGTAACTATAATTTCTGAAGCTCTATTTGACATGTTCCCGAGTAACATTCGGAAGGATCTTAATGTGACTATGATTCGGTGATACGAACGTTGATCTGTTACTTATTTGTTGAGCTTCAACGATGAATTGTGCGTATGTGTATGTGGCTTCTGATTACTCTGCTCATGCCTACTATGACATCACTTCACCGAGTCCCGGGCCGGGTACGTATTCGTGGACAGCTGATATGATATTTCACCGAGTCCCGAAAAGGCCGGGTACGACCGAGTCCCTCACTAGAGGGTAGGGTACGGTATGCATATGATGACTCCACCGAGTCCCGAAAGGGCCGGGTTATCCACCGAGTCCCGAAAGGGCCGGGTACGACCGAGTCCCTCACTAGAGGGCCGGGTACGGTATATGATCACTTCACCGAGTCCCTCATTAGAGGGCAGGGTACGGTATATGTATATACATGATGATGTGATATGATGACATGATAAGATGATACGATGATTATATGACCTTATTTACCGAGTCCCTCCCTAGAGGGCCGGGTACGGTATATATGTTCGATGATACGATGATATGATAATGATATGATTTCACCCACCGAGTCCCTCGCTGGAGGGCCGGGACACGCTATATGTATATGTATATGTACAAGATATGTTTTACAGGCAAGTCTATGGTTTCTGATGGTTATGTCTGATCTGTACCTCTCAGTCCAGTTATGACTCGGTTTAATGTATTCCGTGCTTTACATACTCAGTACATTTTCCGTACTGACCCCCTTTCTTCGGGGGCTGCATTTCATGCCGCGTTGTGTACACCTTGTGTGAGCTACACATATTAGCGTATGATGTTCAGCGGTATTGCGAGCTCCACCTCCTTCTGAGTGCTTTGCCGAGTCGAGTTTGTTTGTGTTATGATATCTCGAGTCATGTTAGAGACTTTGCGACGCAGTCGTGTGTATAAGATGTCAGTTGTGAGCGGCTCTATAAGCCGTCGTATTGTTATACATGATATTACAGATTTTGTACGGTCCCAAGTTTTGTTTGATTTGAAAAGATATAAAGTATGTTCGTTTGTCGAAATTTTTTCATTATGCATTCATGATCTGGTTAAGGGCCCATTATGACCACGAGTATTATGATAGTCAGAGGGTTCGCTCGGCCCTAAGTAAGGGTCGGGTGCCCATCACACCTTATCGGATTAAGGGTGTGACAACTTTGGATGAAAATACTTCACTTGACGAAAACCCCAACTTCAATTCCAAAGGAATTCTTGACTTCCATAAACCCTAGTAATCTTCTCTACACTTGATTCTCTTGGCTTTTGATGTTTAATCTTTGATTTCCCTTGAATTTGTGTTAATATAGTGTGTGGAACTTTCTAGAGCTTCCAACAGGTATGGAGAATGTAGGAAATGAAAAATATGAGCTTGGGTCATATATATATGAAAGAGGAAAAATCTGGAAAAAAGTGACCCATCCATTATACGGTCCGTATAACTTTATACAGACACTTATACGAGCCATATAACCTTATACGGTCCTTATAAGTGGTTGTATAATACCACCAGGGACTGACCTTCCTCTGGAATGTTATACGAACCCTTATACGGACCGTATAAGTGGTCGTATAACTCACAATTTTTGAAATTATTCTCATTGATTCGTTTGATCTCCAATCCTTGTGGAACCTTCTTCGCACTTGTATGATACCTCATTAACCATCTAAGGAACCTTATAACTCATCCTCAAGACCTTACTAAATAATCGTTAACTCGATACTTACAGAACCTTTCCCCAAACACAACTTACACTTCACTTTTCTTTTGACGAACTCTTTTCCCTTGTCTCAAATGTCTTTGGAATCTTAATTAGAATTATTTTGTATCCCTTCTTACTTGTAGGGACTTCATGTACACCTTAGCTTGCGTTAGTCTAAGCACTGCACGACAATCACGAAAATGCCCGAGGTGTAATAGAAAGTCATATTAATTACTTCCCATTTCCAAGTTGGAATCTCAATAGTTTGCAACAATCCACTGGGCTTCTGATGCTCAATCTTCACCTGTTGACAGTTAGGACATTGGGCTACAAGCTCTGCTATGTCCTTCTTCATTCCATCCCACCAATAAACATCCTTAATATCATGATACATCTTCGTTGTCCCCGGCTGAATAGAATAACAAGAATAATGAGCCTCTCCCATAATCTGAAGACGTAGCCCTACAACCTCAGGAACACATAGTCTGCCTCGATATCTGAGAACTCTATCTTCAGCAATCTCAAATGGTGACTTTTTCTTCTGAGGAGCTATGTCTCTATAATGAACTAACATAGGATCCTCGTACTGGCGTTCCTTCACCTCAGCTACCAAAGATGAAACTGCCAAATCATGAATAGTAACTCCTAAATCGCCCGAGTCCAATAATCGAACTCCTAGACTAGATAACAGTTGAAGTCTATGAATAATATCCCTTTTCTCTGCCTGGACATCATATAAACTACCCATGGATTTGCAGCTAAAGGCATCGGCAACTACGTTCTCCTTCCCGAGATGATATAAGATACTAACATCATAATCTTTTAGTAACTCTAACCGTCGCCTCTGCCGCAAGTTTAACTCCTTCTACTTAAAAATATACTGAAGACTCTTATGGTCCGTATAGATATCGATATGAACACCGTATAAGTAGTGCCTCTACATCTTCAATTCATTAATCATCGCAGCTAGCTCTAGATCATGTGTTAGATAGTTCTTTTCCTGCTTCCACAACTGCCTTGATGCATAAGCTATAACTCTATTGTGCTACATTAGCACACAACCTAGCCCAACACCTGAATCATCACAATAGATAACACAGCCTTCCCATCCCTCCGGAAGTGTCAGAACCGAGGCCAAAGTTAACATGTTCTTCAACTCTTGAAAACTGCGCTCACAAGTGTCCGTCCATTGAAACTTAGTTGACTTCTGAGTCAGCTTCGTCAGTGGTGCAGAAATAGAAGAAAACCCCTCTACAAATCGCCTATAATAACCTGCTAAGCCCAGAAAGCTATGAACTTCCGTGGGTGTTGCGGGTCTCCACCAAGTCTATACTGCTTCAATTTTCAGTGTATCCATCCGAATACCATCAGCCTAATTAATGTGTCCTAGAAAAGTCACAGAATTCAACTAGAACTCACATTTAGAGAACTTTGCATACAACTTCCGATCTTGAAGAACTTTAAGAACAACACGTAAATGGCCTGCATGCTCTACCTCTGATCTACAGTATACCAGAATATCATCAATAAACACAATCACAAACAAATCCAGGAAAGGCCTGAATACACTATTCATCAAATCTATAAACACCGCCTGTGCATTCGTTAACCCAAACGACATTACACAAAATTAAAAATGACCATATCTGGTTCTGAAGGCCGTCTTCAGAATGTCTTTCTCTCTAACTCTCACCTGGTGATACCCAGATCTTAAATCTATTTTTGAGAACCATTTGACACCCTGCAACTGATCAAATAAATCATCGATTCTTAGAAGTGGATACTTGTTCTTTATTTTCACCTTATTCAGTTGCTTGTAGTCCATACACATCCTTAATGAGCCATCTTTCTTTCTTACAAACAACATAGGTGCTCCCCACGGCGACGAACTAGGCCTGATAAAGCCTTTTTCAAGCAAATCCTTTAATTGCTCCTTCAACTCTCTTAATTCTGCAGGTGCCATTCTGTAATATTGGCTTAGTATCCGGTAACACATTAATGGCGAAATCCATCTCCCGTTCTGGTGGAAGGCCTGAAAGCTCATTCGGGAATACATCTGGAAACTCATTAACCATCGGAACATCGAAGCAGTCCAACGACTTTCTTTGCCTCGTATCTTGAACTCGTACCAGATGATAAATGCAACCCTTAGCAATCATCTTCCCTACCTTGAGATAGAAAATAAGCCTACCTTACGGCCACGCTGTGTTACCCTTCCACTCTAGAACTGGTTCTCCCAAAAACTGGAAACGAACAATTTTCGTTCTACAATCAACATTGGCATAACATGAAGCCAACCAATCCATATCCATAATAACATCAAAATCTACCATATTTAACTCAATCAGATCTGCCATAGTATGTTGATCACAGGCTATAACCATACAATTTCTATACACCCGTCTAGCTATCACTGGGTCACCAATGGGTGTAGACACTTTAAAAGATTTAATTGACTCAGGTTTCACCCCCATTTGGCCAGCGATAAGAGGAGTAACATATGACGATGTACAACCTAGATCAATCAATGCATACACATCATGAGAAGATAAAAATAATATACCTGTAACAACATCAGGCAAAGACTCAAGATCCTGTCATCCAGGCAGTGCATATATGCGATTCTGAGGACCACTTGAACTGGACGCTCCCTCTCTACCTCTACCACGGCCAGCTGATGTCTGAGAAATTTTCTCCAGAGGGTGTATAGATGATGAAGAACCTGCTGCTGATCCTGTAGGCTGCACTATACCCCTACCACCTCTCGATGGACAGTCTCGCATCATATGGCCTGTCAGACCGCAGGCATAACAACCATCTGAACCTATGCGACACTGTCCCGAATGTAACCTACACACTGAGTGCATCGTGGTAAAGGTGACCTCATCTGGCCTAAATCGCCCCAATACCGAGAACTCGAGGCTCTGTAACTCTGACCTGGTCCGGAATGAATAGGTCGATCAAATCTTTGGCCTGCAAATCGTGGAGGTGCACTAGCTGCTGAATGGCCTGAGTGCCTAGAATACTACTGCCTCTGACCCCCTCTGAACTCACTAACAACACCTGAGGATCTGGCTCTCTTACTATAACCCCTGTCATGCTCACGCTACTGCCTCTGACCCCCTCTGAACTCACTAACAACACCTGAGGATCTGGCTCTCTTACTATAACCCCTGTCATGCTCACGCTCACTCATCCGCTGCTGCTGTCACTCCTCAAGATTCTGGGCGTGGGCCTGAATGCGAGAAATATCCATACCCTCCTGAAGTGAGACCATCAAGCAATCATCAATCAAATGTGGTCCCAAACCACTCACAAACTGGTGGACACGATCTCCTATATCCGCTACCATAGATAGAGCATACCTATCCAGTGAATTAAAATGAAGACTATACTCCCGAGCACTTATATTCCCCTGTCTAAGGTTCAGGAACCTATCAGCTCTAGCTCGTCGAATCTCCGGCGGCAAGTAATGTCGAAGAAAAGCATCCACAAACTTTTGCCACACAGGTGGAGGTGCGTCAACCCCGCTAGAAGACATCCAGGTACTATACAAATAAGCAACAACATCCCATAATCTGTACGAGGCCAACTCTACCGACTCAACATCTAAAGCATGCATCACCCGCAATGTCCTCAACATCCCATCTATAAAGTTCTGCGGGTCCTCATCTAGTTTGACCCAAAGAATTCTGGAGGGTCTAAATTAATGAAATCACGAACTCTGGCACTAACAACCCTGTCACCGTGATCGGTACCCTGTCGCTGGGCCTGAGCGGCTACTAATTGAGTCAACAACTGGACTGCATCTCGCAAGTCCTGATCCGAGCAACGAGTGGGGGGGGGGAGTCGGGAGGCCGAGGGAGTCGAAGGACTGGAGCCCTTCCATGCTCTTCTGCCATTTGAGAAATAGAGGTAGCATGCAAGGGAGTGGCACTCTGAGCCTTCCTATGTCCTAACTCAATCGGGGGTTCTCGGCTAGTACCTTCTCCAGCAGCACCCAGTATTGTGCTGACTTTCTTCTTTCGCGGAGGCATGGCTGAAAATTAAACAGGGAAAAATTAGATAGTTACATTCTTAACTTGGCTCTATCGCACGATCTAGATCATGAAGAAAAGTGACTTCCTAAATGCCTTGTAGCCTCCGGGCTATAGATATGGTGTACGACATACCAATAGCCAGGACTCTATTAGACACGACTCGTAGATAGCCCTAGGACGAACTGCTCTGATACCACTTTTGTCACTACCCAACAGTAGGGCCATGACGGGCACCCGGAGCTAACTTACCAAGCACCTCTTAACATACTTCTCATAATCATATCTAGGTGGACCACAAAGATAACTCATAAATATCATCATATGTAAGGGCAGGAGTCCAAGAGATAAATGCACATCTATTCATTGGCAAACAATCTATGCCCATATAATATATATATATATATATATATATATATATATATATATACACACACACACACACACACACACACAAAAGCCAACAATCGCCAAAATGATATGACACAATGTGGACTGAAAAAGTCAAAGAACATCAAACTATACACATCTGTCTACGAGCCTCTACATGGCGTGCATAGCATCATAAAGACGGGACAAGACCCCGCCATGCCTATATATGTACACAAAATAATAATACCAGCTGAACCGCAGCTCCTGAACAAATGGAACTCTCCTGTACAATTGCTGAAGAAGCAACCTAGGGGTCTGGTCCGTCTCCCTATCTACCTGCGGGCATGAACGCAACATCAGCAACAAAAAGGGACGTCAGTACGAATAATGTACAGAGTATGTAAGGCATAAATAATAGAATAACAAAAGTATGAAGATAACATAAGATAAAGAGATCAATCTTTACCTCTGAGTGCCTCTTAAGGCGGATGTCGTGCATGTTTAGCTTTTAAAAACAAAACATTTTCATACATACATATATATAGTATCCTGCCTTTCCATTTAGGCTCGATGTTATAATCATCATCCCGCGTTCGGGGCATCCTGCGTCCGGGCTAACATCATAACCTGCCCACTGCAGTGGTGTGCACATCTTCGTGCCTGCCTGGCCGACTATAGCATGACGCGGTATGAGAAAATACATACATACATATATATATATATATATACATATATATATATATATATATATATATATATATATAAAGCATGCATGAGAGCCCAAATGAAAGTTATAACTCTATCAGAGTGGCGTAAGGTCGGTAACCCTCCGATTATCATTATGGAACTATCATCATTATCAAATCTCACCTTGAAAGAACAATTACCATAAGATGAGAACAACAACAATGAACAAGATCAATAATCATGAAACAAAGTTCAATAATATCATAAGAAAATCACAAACTATAAGCTTTAGTATTTCTAGAAATGGAGTCATCATGGAGGACATCGATATATATGTTCATATCGAAATAATCGTGCCAAAAGAAATAAAAGGTTAGCCTTAACATACCTTTTTCTGCCCAAGCCCGCAAATCTACATTCAAGAGGATTCATACTAGAGTTAAGCTTGAAATCACTCATAAGTTCAAACTAGAGTAATTAGTGAGCTAGCGGAATTTGGGCAGCACTTCCCCTATTTTATCTACTTCCACCAAATTCTCAAACAACTCCCAAACGGCAATAACAACATCAACAATACCATAATCAAAAGATTTCATTTAAACTAAACGCAATTCAATTCCAAAACTTCTTTTCATAATCAATCCATAACAACAACTTCAACACAACCCCTGATACAACTCGTATACGACACTTCTTTAACATCATTATTATCTCTCATAACAAGATTATGCTCAAAACATGCTAATAATTATAGCTCAAGCTAATTCACAACTCAAAATATCATCAATTTCATATTTGAACTTTTTCTCCAATTTATTTTCTTCAAATCTTGACATAATTACCAAATAAACTCATAAGCATGAAACTAAGATGAAATCTTACCTCAAAATTCAAGAACACTTCAATTCCAAGGTTACTCCACCTTACAAATGCTCACCAAACATCTTCAAGAAGAGGAGACAAGTCTAAAGCTCACTACGAAACCCTAAACACTTTAATATTCACCTTGATCTTTGATTTTGGCTTAGAAATATGTTTTGAATGTGTTTGGAGAGGTCTCTAGAGGTTTCTAAGTCTTGGGGTTATGTCTAAAATGATTAAAATGAAGAGGGATCATCATACTTAAATTCTAGAATTTCCACCGATTTTGTATTATACAGTTCGCATAACTTGGTCGTATAACAATATATTTTGTATAACTCGGTCATAGAATATTTTACAGGCCGTAACTCCTCATATTCTAAGAGATATACCACCCTCAAGTTGGACCAAAAATCCTGTCCAAAATTCTGCAAAGTTTTCCCAAAGTTTCGACAACCTTATTTTCATCGATTTTCTTGATCATGGAACCTTTAGATACTTGCTTAACACTTGTTAAAAGTCTTCTTTAACCTTATAAAGGTTCCATGGCCTCTCTTTCTTACGCTAGTTTACCTCAGAACCAACACGAAAATTTGCGAGGTGTAACATCATATATTTATATGGTCAGTATCCTTGGCCATATAACATTATACGACCGACTTCCTGGCCGTATAAAATTATACGGTCTGGATAGTTGGCCGTATAATACCACCTCCAAAACTTCCTTCTATGGAATGTTTTTTAAAACCCTTAAATACGATCCATATCTAAAAATACGGACCATATCTGTTATACCCCGCGTTTTCAGAGCATGAGTTTGACATGTACCTCATCGTAGTAATGGGATGTTTTGAAAGGCACAAGCCATGGAGAGTACGTAACGACGAAGAGAAAGGGTGAATTACGATCTCGTAAGTCGTAATCGGAAAGAATATTTTGAAACACGGTAACATGACCATTATTAGTGTAATAAGTGATAAATATCATGTATGGAGAATTTTGGAATATTTCGAGATTGAGCAAATTGAAGAAAATAAGTTTGACGAAAATTTGAGAAACACGGGACGGATTTTAGTAAACTTTGGAGGCGCATATCTCATAGTATATGTGGAGTTTTAAGGTGTTTCAAAATCCTAAAATGAAGTTCGTCGAGTCTAGTTTGTAATGCAACAAACCGTTCATTGATAGGACATCGGAGTAGAGAATTATAGACGTTACAAACTGAAAGGTCGACGCAGAAACAGCATTTCCGCGGTACCGCTACAGTACCGCTACAGCACTGCTACAGTACTGTAGCTACAGTACTGTAGCTACAGTGAAACCGACTTCAGCAGTCCGTTTTAAGGGACAAAAATCTCATTTTTTTCAGCACAAAAGTCCCAATATTTCCAGAAAATTCAGCACAAAAAAGGGAGCAAATATACCTCACAAAATGAGGATTTTGAGTGAAATTTCAAGTAATGAAGTACCAATCGAAGTCCGGGCAGCGCATAGTCACGAATATAATTTCATTTGGAATTAGAGGAGCATGGGAACAAGAAAATGTTGAAGAAGGTAAGTTTTAATCCTCTTTTCACATGTTATGGATGGTTTATATGTATTGTGGTGTGTGGAAATTCATGAAATATGGTATGTTGAAGTTGGAAATGTAGGTGTTGGCCGTGTGATGTATGGAATTGGTATGGAAATGGATTAATTTTGTTTAAGGTGTTAGTTGAGTTGTCGTGATCGTTATGATGTAAATGAGGGCTAAATGGTTTAAGTTGGCAATAAAATGGATTGTAGAAGGTTATGTCATTTTAGTGTGATTTTATGATATTATGGAAAATGAAGTTGTTAGAGTATGGATTGATGTTGTTGATCATGAATTTGTAAGTAGGAAATGTGTTTGATGGTTTTGTTATCTATGTAAGACTTTTGGGTGAAATATGGAATTGATGGAATTATTGAATATTGGATATATGGCTTGGAATATTCTTGGCCTATGTTTGTATGATCTTAAATTAGTGTATGAATATGGAAATATTGATATTGACTTGAAAGTGTAAAGTTGGTTTGGAAGTTGTTGCATTATTCGGAAAAAGAAGACTATTTATGTTAGAATGCGTTTTAGTCGATCATTGATGACTATTGGTATTGTTGTTTGGTATGGTTGTTGCTATTTGAGCCGAGTTGAAATCTCGGGGTTGGTGTATTTACTGGGGGAGATCTTTGTCGAAATTTCTATAGACAAGCATTACTTCCAACTTTGCATTCTTAAGGCTTATAAATGACATTTGGTACTTATGACCAATTGTAGATTTTGGAGGAAACGGGATTTGAGTTTGGACAAGCGTAAAAGCGAATAAGGTATGTAAAGCTTGCTCTTTCCTTCTCTTGGCATGTCCTAGGTATGTTAGGCTAAGATACGAGCTTTGGGACGACTCTACTCCTCGGAATCCGAGCTTCATTTGGCCCTTTTTCATTCAGTAGAATTGAATTAAAAATGTCTTGTTTGTTGAAATAAGTGCTTAAACATCCGTAGCTTGCCCAAATGATATTGGAGGGCCTAGAATCCTTTGTATATGACTTCGTAAGGCCTAATGACCATAGTTTGGGGTACGCCGCCTCAATTTGGCGAGGTGGGGCCCACGCATTCCGAGATCTCCCTATGTCGCATACGTTTGGTATATTTTTGTGATTTTGAAAAGAGAACTTTTGACTATCGCTCCGATTACTATAAAATAGTTATTTTAACTACTTCATTGAGTTTGATAATACATTTTGACACATAAGAACGATTTCGAGAAGGTTGTAACTTTTGTATACTAATTAGATAAATGCGAAACTTGTTTCGCACTTCCCGATGTTAGTAAATATATTTGGTCATCGAATTTTGGAAGGTAACCTAATTGTTTATTTGCTCTTATGCACGTGATTTTAATATGTGACTATGACTTCTGAGGTTCGGTTTGGTATGTTGAGTGATGTCGCCGCTGGATTCTTGGCCGCGGTAAGTGTGATATTGACCGCTGGATTCTTGGCCGCGGTAAGTGTGATATTGACCGCTGGATTCTTGGCCGCGGTAAGTGTAATATTGACCGCTGGATTCTTGGCCGCGGTAGTGTGTGTATTCTTGCGGTAAGTGTGATATTGTGGATTAACGACCGCGGTATGTGTATGCGTGGTATTCCGGGTTGGCCGCGGTATATGTGCATATGTGGTATTACCGCTGGGTTCCTGGCCGCGGTATGTGTGTATAGGTAATATTACATTTGGGTTCCTGGCCGCGGTATGTGAATATGCGATATTACCGCTGGGTTCTTGGCCGCGGTATGTGTGTATATATGGTATGTAATATGTGATGGTTTGAGGATATGATATGTCTTTGATCGGATGATACAACATGATATGTGGTAGGATGTATGATAACGTGACGGTACGTTTGTGATTATTATTATTTTATTTATTATTTTATTTATGGATCGGGCCGTACGTTCCTCGGCATTCGGTTAACGTCAGTTTCTATGACATGTTCTATTCCGCGTATATGTGAGTCAGAAATGTTTTTCAAAATAAGGCTAAGCATTTCGGGCATTCTGATAATTATATTTGCCTTCCGTATCGCTTATGATGACTTGTATTTCGGATTTAAGTATCCTGGTATTTGGGTTATTATGCTCACGTTACGTATACCTTACATCGATTATGATTTCGTTTTACGTATTTCTTCGCTTTGCATACTCGGTACATATTCCGTACCGACCCCCTTTCTTCGGGGGCTGCGTTTCGTATCGCGCGGTACCCGCGGATGAGTAGATGATGTTAGCGAGGAGATGTTCCGGCGGGATTGGCGAGCTCCATTTCCTCGAGTCTTTTGCGAGTCCGAGTGCGTTTGTGTGGTATACGAGATGTTGGTAGAGACTTTGCGGACGAGTGTCGTGTGTGTGATATGTCGTTTTGTAATCGGCTATGTAGGCCGATATATTATTATGCATTATATTACAGATTTGTTGTGGCTACGGATTTTGTTTGATTTGAAGAGATGAAAGGCGGGTATGTTTTCCGAAAATTTTTCACCCTGTGCTTATGTTATGTTTTGTGGGCCCAGTATGGCTATGAGTACTATGAGAGTCTGCGGGTTCGCTCGGCCCTAGGTAAGGGTCGGGTGCCCATCACACCCTATCGGATTAAGGGTGTGACAATATCTCACTTATACAACCCATACACCATATTTTCCAAAAATAACTTTTGACAAACCTTTCCACTTCGATTCACTTATTCTCTAATCCTTCCGTAACTCACCAAACATGAATTTAAGCACTTATATACACAAGTTAAACATGACCAACCTCATATATCCTTGACACAAATCTCGATGTCCAAAACTAGGACACCAAAATACTGCGAATCTCAATGCACAAAACTACAAGGTGTAACAATAAACATGTAAAACAACAAGGTACAAGTCAACACGAATCCATAACCACGGTACAAGTCATCACCTATGTTATAGCATCTAAACCCAACTGTGCCAAGTCTCAGTGTGACCAATCCTAACCAGTATATCACAATCATATCAAAACAAGTCATCACCTATGTTATAGTATCTAAACCCAACTATGCCAAATCTCAGTATAACCATTCCGAACCAGTATATCACAATCATATCACAACCATATCACAGAAAACCAAGAGGTACAAGGCAATGCAATAATGTATGAATGATGAATACAATGCATATGCACCGTACACATGTACTCCGACCAATGGAACATCACATCTCGACAGCATAACCCATGAGGGACCTGCGAAATCCATGTACCAGTCACTCCGCACACAGCCCAGAGATGACTCCATTCCCGCCTATACGCCACATATCAGTCATTCCGCACACAGCCCAGAGATGACTCGATATACAATGTGTTTCAACGCATCGATATTTCCTTCTTACTTTCCATCCTCGGTACCTTAACAAAGCAATATCAATTTATCATGAAAATGAGTATGAATAAGATGCAATGTAATATTAACAACTAATTCAATCCTAACAGTACCACATTGGGCAAACAAGTAATATCAATAATGAGGCTACAAAATAAGCCACAATGGAATCACAATTCTTATCTCAATATTAAATCAAGTAAAGTACCACAATATCATAGTCATGATATATCACGAATCATCAATATACAATGTCTCAACGTAGCAACGAGCCACTAAGTAAATAGAACAAGATAAGTCTACAACGCAACAGGGTGGCTAGCCCCCAAATCATACAACAAGGCCCAACCTAAGACAATATCCAACCCAACTTCATACCTGAAGGTTTACATGCATTCTCCGACAATACATCTAAACATACACTTCGCTAATCGAGGTCTCACCATAAGGTAAACCGTAACCTACCTGGAAAGACGAACAACAAAGTCTCCAATAGTCAAACCTTAGTCTTTCCTTTCCTTTGAGCCTCGTGATAATGGAAGTCTAATCATATCCAAATTATGAAATTAAAATCAAGAAGAAACATCATTCAAACCTTACTTCTATTCACGACCCAAATCCCAACCTATGGAATGGAGTTTATCAACTAGAAAGATGAAATAAGAACTCTATAGGTCTTAACATGAAATTAATGTTCTAGGTGATCAATTCCCATCAATTATAAGCTAGAAGAACTAATAAATCACTTAATTCAAATTCTAGGAAAACCCCCCAAATTTAGGTATGAACCCTAACTTCCAATTTCATAGATTAGCCATTAATTAGGAAGGAATCATGCAATGTTAGTTTCTAATCATCAATTCCATGCTTAATGAAGCTAACTCAATCAATAGTTCAAGATTTAATAGCCTAGAATTAAGAACCCACAAAACCCTCTTTCAATCCACCATTTTTTTTTACGGAAACTAGCATGTTTAATGGATTCCTAAGGTGAATAATATAACATGGAATGGAAAGGAAGGTGAAAGAACTTACCATAATGATTTTCTATGAAGAACAGCCTTGAATGCTCACAAAAAGCTCTAAAGTCAGAAAGGTATTGAATGAACAACAGGGGCTTCTAATACACATTTAAGGAATCTAACTGCCTGTCACCTGCTTCCATGCCCACTCTAGCACTTCAGCGGTCCCGCTTCCGCTGTCCCATGACCGCTTCTGCGGTCCTACCCAAATGCACAAGCCATTATAGCGGTAGGGTAATAGTTATAGCGGAACCGCTGTCGCAGTCCTACTGCCGCTATAGCGGGCACCAGACACCGTTAATCTCTCAAGTTTCACTAATTCAACTCGAAATCCCAACTGTCACCCGAGACCTTCTGCTCACAAACCATATATGTAGACATACATAAAAACACGCTACGAACACATTCGTGGCCTCAAAATTTTCAACGAAGGTCTCATTGACCGAGTCAACCCCCGATACCTCAAAACTAACTTCCCAAGTCTCAAAATGCACCCGAGTGCATTGTGACCGAACCGAATGTACGCACGAGTTCTAAAAGATCATCCGGACCTCTCGAAATTGATGGATTCTCAAAAAAGATCCGTTTACCCAAAAGTCAACTTTGAGTCAGCTCTTTTTTGCTTTAAGCCCAAATTTCCCATAAAGTCACCTAAATCATATTCAAAGACCTCGAGAAGCGTGTCAATAGTCCCTTCAGGTCAAATATGAGCTAAACAAGTTCGGGAAAGGGTCAAAAGCACCGAAAATGCTATAACGACCAAACGGGTCGTTACATCAGATACCAATTAAACCATCACTCGTCCTCGAGCGACGAAGGAAAAAGAGAGAAAAAGTACCTGAATCGGCAAAAACTAAGGATATTGGCTATGCATGTCGGACTCAGTCTCCAAATGGCCTCCTCAATAGGACGATGCTTCCATTGCACCTTCACAGAAGCTATCTCCAAAATTGTAATAGGCTTCTCCTCGTAAGTCAGGTTCTCATCAAGCAACACCGAGTCCCAACGAACACCATAATTACCATCGGCATGATACTTCTTCAGCATAGACACGTGGAAAACTAGATGAACGCCTGCCAAGCCTGGTGGCAAGGCCAACTCATAAGCAACATTGCCCAAACGGTCAAGGATCTCAAATGGCCCAATATACTTCAGACTCAACTTACCTCTCTTCCCAAATCTCATAACACCCTCCATGGGTGAAATCTTCAGTAGAACCTGATCACCAACGGCGAAATCTAAATCTCAGACCTTCCAATCTGTATAAATCGTCTATCGACTCTGAGCTGCCAAAACCTTGGCCTGAATCACCCTCACTTTCTCAAGAGACTCTCTCCATAGATCCGTACCCTAAGGTCAAACCTCAAATACATCAAACCAACCAACCGGAGATCTACACCTCCTACCATATAAAGCCTCAAAAGGCGCCATATCGATACTCGAGTGATAATTGTTGTTATATGCAAACTTTGCCAATGGCAATTACTGATCCTAATGACCACCAAAGTCTATAACGCAAGCCCTCAACATATCCTCGAGCACCGAATGATAGTACCTTGTCTTCGGATCGCCCTTTGTCCGGGGGTGGAAAGATGTACTGAGATCCACTCGGATACCTAACTCATCATGAAAAGCTCTCCACAAATGGGAAGTAAAGATATTACCCCAATCAGATATGATAAAAATAGGAACCCCATGCAATCTCATAATGTCACAAATGTACAACTTGGCTTGTACAACTTGGCTAACTTCTCCGCAGAATAAAAAACCTGAACTCAAATAAAATGAGCGGACTTAGTCAGCCGATCAACTATCACCCAAATCGAATGAAACTTACCTGGGTCTTCGGAAGACCCACAACGAAATCTATGGAAATTCTTTCCCACTTCCACACGGGAATGGGCATCCTATGAAGTACACCACTGGGTCGCTGGTGCTCATACTTAACTTGCTGACAATTACGACACTTAGCCATAAAATCGGCTATATCCCTCTTCATGTGGTGCCACCAATAATGCTGCCTCAAATCACGATACATCTTAATTGCCCTCGAATGAATGGAATATCAAGAGCTATGGGCCTCAGTCAAAATCAACTAAATCAAGCACCAACACGAGGAACGCACATGCCCCCTTAATCCTCAAAGTACCCTCAGAATTAATCATGGCCTCCTTGGTCTAACCTGTCAAAACCCTATCTCAAATCTTGCTCAACTGTGCATCCTCAAACTGATGAGTCGTGATCTGATCTAACAAGGACTATCTCGCCTTCACACAAGCTAAAACTTTGCCTGGAACTAAAATATCAAGATGAACAATACTGTTGGCCAGAGTCTAAACCTCCATGGCCAATGGGTGCTCTGAAACAACCAAGCGAGTTAAACTTCCCATACTCATGGCCTTGAAACGCAAGGCATCAACAACGACACTAGCGTTTCTGTCACGACCCAACCCCGTAGGCCGTGACTAGTGCCCGAGCTGGACACTCGTATACACACCTGTTAGCTATAATCAGTCCACAACTAGCATGATAAGGAACTCATATACAAAAAGGCAAGACGTCGTCTCAAAACTATCGCATATATATACATATATCAAGACAACCTGTCTCCTGAGGAGTTACAACTTTCAACAGATAACATCGCACATAAGCCGGCAAGGCTATCATAATATAGGGGAACGTCCCAGCCATACACGAGCCGACAAGGCTACCATAACCCACAACTTCCAAAACATACTTATATATATACGCAACTCGACAAGGCTGCCACTACACACAACATCCCAAAACATATGTATACGTAAGCCGACAAGGCTGCCACTACGAATGGGAATGCCCCAAAACATAAGTCATACAGACACAACTGAACAATAACTATATACAACCCACACATATGTATACAGACCTCAAGAGTAACAACGGTAACATATGACGGGACGGGGCCCCGCCGTACCCCCGAATAAACATATACATATATCGAGATACGTGCCTAAAATCTAGACTCGGAACAACGGAGCACTCCAAGTTGGTCGAGTAGAAATCCTAAGTCAAGGATCACCAAAGCGAGCATACGTACCGCGGGCATGAAACGCAACCCCCGAAGAAAGGGGGTCAGTACGAGATATGTACTGAGTATACAAAGCATGAAATGCATTAAGGAAAATCATAACTGAAGTAAAGATTTCAGGAGACAAGTATAATAGCCAAGAAGTCATTGTACCTGTGCCTTATGAAACAAATCGTGCATATCATTATCATATACCGTACCCGACCCATCGTGGGACTCGGTGAATAGTCATGTCATCATATCATCATATACCGTACCCGGCCCATTATGGGACTCGGTGGATAATTATATCATCATATATCGTACCCGGCCCATTATGGGACTCGGTGAATAATCATATCATTATATCATCATATCATCATATCATCTTTTGAGACTCAATAGATAGGTAGACTAATCAATGCTCGAGTATCAGGATGATAGTCATACTCAGTACTCTTTGAATATCATTATGAACTATATCAAATAAAGCCTCAGGGATCATAGACATATATCAAATGAATACGAAACAGCTTATGAAAGTTATGGTCGTTAGTCATTATGGAGTCTTTCAAAAATAGAGACTTTTATACGTCATTTACTATCCAATCATATAAAAGACTCGAGGGCAGTAGCTCGATTATTCTAAGAGTTCTAACATCAAGAAGTGAATAAGAATCATAAATCATGCTCGGAACTTGTGAATAGAATTACCCCAAAGCTCATATCGTAAATTACTTATGTCTAGGACATGCCAAAAGAAAGAAGGGATAGGCTTTACATACCTTTAGCGTTTACTCGCAACACGATACGTATACGCTGCCCAATAGTACCTCAACCTATATTAAGACGTCAAGAACTACAGTTAAGCTACGGGGAGATTCAAAACGTATCCTAATATTAGTAACTCCTTTCTAGATAGTTAGACGACGTTTTCCTTATATTCAAACCAACCACATACAACCAGCCAACATCAATAATCATACTTTCAAGTACCAACCCGAGACTATTCAAACAAGACTCGAGAATACTCCGGACAACCCACACAATATTCCAAACAGCCCAACCAACACATAATACAACATATAATCTTAATTACCATTAATCTTCCAAGCTCAATAAGAACAACAACAACACATTCTTTTCATCCAAATTCATAAACTATACCAACAACTACACGTTACAACATTATTCACATAAATACAAGAAACTATACTAACACCATATTAACTTCTACAACAGCCCACAAACAATTACAACTCCAACTTGAACCATTTAATACCTTTATTCTCATCACAAAATCCATAACAACAACAACCAAATACTAAGTGAAATCAATTCACTATTTTCCTTAAAAAACACCCTACACGGCTTGGACAGCTTTCCAACATCAACATACACAATTTTATACATTCAATTCACATTTATATATTCACAACGCATCCAAACTCACCCTAAACCATATAGGAAGTGATCAATTCTTACCTTAACACTTAACCCTTCAATCGGCTGGAATTTGTAAATTAAAAGGACAAGGATCCTTGCTGCCCCTTAATGATAAATCCTTGTTTCCATGACCTTCTTTTGATTAGAAACACCAAGATAATTTATTGGAACAAGGTTGAAAGCTTGCAAAGAAAATCGACCATGGCCGAGAGCCATCTTCTCTCTCTCTATCTCTAAGTTTTCTCAAGTTTGAAGATGATGAATGACTTCCTTAGTCATCAATTTGATATTTATATGGTGCCTATATGTTGGACACATGTCCCACTCATGGCTTGAGCCAATCAAATTTGGCCAAGCCATGGGTGGGGCCCACACGACCACTAATGGCCAATTAATGAAATAATTAAATTTTTTTAATCCCACTTAATAATCTAATCGTGGTTAATTAACCCCTAATCTTAATTAATATTTCCACACCAATTAAAATTTATAAGAAACTTGTGCATTAAAATAAAATCGGAGGTTAAAAGTCTCTACCTCGTATCCCATAATAGTCTTGTCCTTAACTTATCGCGATTAGCTTAAAATATCCCAATGTACAAAAATACGGGATATAACAGTTTCCTTGATGATAAAGCATAGAAATGTAATAGTCCTTCAAGAGCTCCATTCACCGACGCTGCCTGAAATTAAGATCACTCTAGGTAAACACGTACTGAAGGCTATGGTGGTTGGTGAAAACCTCACAATGGACACCATACAAGTAATGCCTCCAGATCTTTAAAGATAAAGCAATAGTAGCGAAACCCTTCATAAATCGGCGGTAGTAACTGTTACATCCCGCATTTTGTGCAATCGGATAATTCAAGACAATTGCGGGAGGACGACAAGCAAGGCCCTATTTTCATTTTGTTAAGCATACAAATGGCTTATGAAGAATTTAGAGGCGGAATTATTAAGAAAGGTCAAGGGCATAAAGGAGAATTCGCGATATGTTTCGTGGAATTATGGAAGAAGACGAAGGGTAAATTTGGAATTCGGAAAAGTAGTTGCATGAAATACAAGGAATGGACATGGAATAATTGGGCTTGGAATTAAAAAAAGAGAAGGAGAAAGAGAGGCCCAACCGGCCAAGGTTAAGTCCAAGCCCATGGAAAATTAATTTCCATGTGGTAAATAAATAAGGGGCCATGTATTCATCTAGAGAATTCAAGAGAGAACCAAAAGAAATTAGAGAAAACAAGAAAGAGGCCATTCGGCCCTTTGAGAGGAAGAGAAACCGAGAGAGAAAAGGAAAAAAAGAAAAGAGGAAGAGAGAAAGCTTCCAACTTGTTTTCATAGCCAAACAATCCCTTGAAGGGTCCTAAGCAAAGTGGGGTGATTGGTGGAGCAAGAATAACTTATATTCATATAGTTGAAAATTCTAGCCAAGTGAAGAATTGAAGAACAAGGTAAGAATTTACTTCCTTTTCATGTTATGGATGCTTGTGCATGTCATAGTGTATGAAAATGAATGGAATTCATGGAGAACATGAATTTAGAGGGGTGGCCGTGTGTGTGTCTAGGTGTGTGTTGAACTATGTCTTAAGCATTCTATCTAGTATTTGGTGGTTATTGTTGTGGAAGCCATGTTGTTAATGGAAGTTGAATAAATTTTGAGAAGTTGTAGCCATATTCATATGATGTTGGCCGAATGGCATAGCTTATGGAAGGGTGTGGTGAATTAATTTTACTTAGCATTGTAGTTGTTATTATGGTAAGTTCAATGATGTAAAGTAAGGATTTAATGGCTAAGAAGTGAAGTTGTGTTGATTTATGAATGAATGGAGAGCATGTTTTATTTAATATCTTGGTTGTTATATTATGGATTTCATGTTGCAAATAGAAGCTTAATGAGTTTAGTGAAGTTGTGATAGTTGGAGACTTGTTATGTAAAGTTCATGTAAATGGAATATAATGAATCTTGCATGCATGGAAGATAATGAGACTTGTATGATGTTGTTGGCATATGGATTATTAGGTTGTTATTGTTTTCATTGGAGTTTGGAAGTCTTGAAGGAAGTAGTATATTGATTAAGTTGTTAGAATGTAACTTGGATTGAATATGGAAATTGCTAGTATGGTTGTTGATATTGTGTTGTTAGTTTGGCCGGGTTGAATTCCCGGATTGTTGTTGATGAGAATTGACTAAGATGATTTTGGGGAATGATGTATTTACGAGAGGAAGTCTTTGCGAAATTTCGGTAGACAAGTGTCGCTTTGAGATTTTACTTCTAGACACTTGAACTAACATTTGGTAAATATGACCAAATTGTAGATTACGGCGAAGTTGGAGCTTGAATTTGGAGCGCCATAAGGAGCGAAACGAGGTATGTAAGGCTTCACCCTTCTTTCTATGGCATGTCTTAGACGTACTAAGTCGACTACGTGTCTGGAGACCATTCCTTTTCTCGGAATCTAAGGCTGAAAATAGTTACTATTCATTCAGTAGAATTGAATTAGAACTTGCGCGAAACGTCGGAAAAACTTCTTTAGCATCCAGAACTTACCCAAATAAGACCCGATTACCCTAAGACCCTCCCAAGTGACGCTATGAACTGTAATGTACGTAAATTTGATACGCCGCCTCGTCGACTCGAGGTGGGCCCGCTATTCGAATCCTTTCTTATTGTTCCATTTAGCTTACTTTCATTCTATAATGTAAGGAAACTTTTGGACATCTTTTCGACTATTAAATAAGAATTGTTTTAACTAAGCCCTTAACACCAATACATGATTTTTCCTCAACGAAAGTTTACAAGTGTTTTCCAAAATATTCTTTCTCTTCAAAAACCAAGTTTTCAATATTGCCATTTTCCAAAACATACATTTTCTTTAAAAACTAAGTTTTATGATGTTGCCAATTTTTATGACCTAAACAATGACTATAATCTTATGATGACTATGAACCTAGGATGCCTATGCTCCTATGAATACTACGATCCCATGACGACTACGATCCTACGAAGGCGTGATCCTATGACTACTATGATTCTATGGTGACTATGATTCCTGTTACTTGTGATTCTACGATGTCGGCTATGCCTGTCTATAATCCGATATGCTATGACACGTTCTATGTTGATAGTCTCGCCTTATGATTATCGTCCCTTCAAGGTGAGACAAAGCGACCATGATTACTCCATAAAGCGATCGGAGGGTTCCGACCTTACGTCACTCCGATAAGTACCTGATTTCTCTTGGGCTCCCCTGCATGCTATGATATATATATATATGTATAAAACTGTATTTGGGGAAAACTGGGAAAAGGGCAGAGCGCTATGATTGTTGGGTTACTCACGGTGCATGTATCCGTACTTGACTTGATATCATCCCGGACGCGGGATGCCGGACGCGGGAATTATACTATGTGGGCGAGCCGATATATTCGGTGCTATGATTTACTATGCTATGCTATGATGCTATGATTTACTATGCTCTGCTATGATACTATGATATACTATGCTATGCTTTGATACTATGACTATGAAAAGAAATATCCTTTTTCTAAAAAGGCAACAAGCATGCATGATATCCGGCCTGAAAAGGCGTTCCTATGCACGGAGTTACATTCTTGTCTCGGTGTATATATCCATGACCCCTCGATATTGCTATTTATAATCTATGCTCTTGTTTACGTTACTTTCTGTGTCTTACATACTCGGTACACTATTTGTCGACGCCCTTCATGTGGGCGCGTTTCATGCCGCGCAGGTCAGCAGATAGCCGGAGTTGATCCCTAGGAGTTTTCTCAGCAGCATTTTTGCAGCGCTCCAGTTGTTTCGGAGCCCCAGTCCCTTGGTATTACTTTTGTGTATATATTCGGGCACGGCAGTACCCGGCCCTTCCTATGTATATGTGTACTATGTTAGAGGCTCGTAGACAGATATGTACAGTAGCTGTTTGTACTCTTGATTGTCCCCGTCGCTGTATAGTAAAATCGTAGCGCTTATTAGTCTATGGTCATATTTGCGTTATTTATGTTACCGCTAGTTGAAAAAAAAAAACGGCGTAGTTCATATGTGCAATAAGAGTCAGCGGGTTCGCTCGGCTCCGATTATGGGGTCGGGTGCCCATCACACCCTAGTAGAATCGGGGTGTGACAAAGTGGTATCAGAGCAGGTCGGTCCTAGGGGTTTGTCTACGAGCCGTGTCCAGTAGAGTCCTGTCTATGGGTGTGTAGCGCGCCACACTTATAGACAGGAGGTAACAGGGCATTTAGGAAATTTGACCTTCCTTGTATCCTAGATCGTGCGATAGAGCTATAATAAGAGGTTTTCCTTCTTTCTAATTCGGTGTTACATTTTCAGCGACGCCTGTGAAGATGAAAGCAACGGCCGCCGAGAAGGATAAGATAGCAGCAGAAAGGCGGAGACCGGTAAATCTTGAGGAGGGTGAGTCCTATAACGAGGCCACCTCTCGTGCTATTCGCACTCCGCCGATGTCAGGAGAGCAAGAAGGAGCTCCCACCCCAGCTCCAGCACCTCCAGTTCCCCCACTTGAGGCTTCAATTCAGGAGCTGAGACAGGCTGTTCTTCTGTTAACCCAAATAGTAGCCACTCAGGCTCACCAACAGGGCATGGAATTTGGTGATGGGGGTCGCAGAAAAAGGGCTAGAAGGGAGTACGAAAGGGGACAGGTACAGGAGCATTTTGAGCATTCAGGACCGGATCGGAGTGCCAGAGTTTTGGGGTCCCGGCATAGAGCCGACTTCAGCAGTACGGGGCTACCCCCACCGCGGTGCGCGCGATGTGACAGGCCACACTCTGGACAGTGTTACCTATATACAGGAGCTTGCTTTGTTTGTGGTCAGATTGGCCATGTGATGCGCGATTGCCCGCGGAGGTATGATAGAGATCAAGCTCGGGCCCGCCGGGTTAGGTCAGGGCTATGGAGTTTCGGGTCCCCGGTATAGCGGTGAGTCTAGCCAGAGAAGACCACCCGTATCACGATGCCTTCAGTGCCGTAGATTACATGCGGGGCCGTGTCGCGCGGGTACAGATGTTTGCTATGCCTGTGCCAGGCCGGGTCATTTTATGCGCGACTGCCCATCTCGACGTGGCAGAAGTAGGGTTCAGCCCACGAGGGTAGTAGCTGACCGACAGGATCCTGAGCTATCCCCTGGCTCCGTACCAGGTATATTACTAGTATTCTTCCATAATATATATATGTATCGACTAATTTAGGTTTTACAATGTTATATATATATATCGCGCCTTATATCACTGAGCGTATTAGGTTGGAAACTCTATAGAAGTCGTGTAGGTTGGGACGGATTAGACTAGCATGAGAAGGAGACCTCCCCAAAGTGTCACAATACCCTATGAGGCCAGTTTAACATTCGAGGACGAATGTTCTAAAGGGGGGGAGGATGTTACATCCCGCATTTTGTGCAATCGGATAATTCAAGACAATTGCGGGAGGACGACAAGCAAGGCCCTATTTTCATTTTGTTAAGCATACAAATGGCTTATGAAGAATTTAGAGGCGGAATTATTAAGAAAGGTCAAGGGCATAAAGGAGAATTCGCGATATGTTTCGTGGAATTATGGAAGAAGACGAAGGGTAAATTTGGAATTCGGAAAAGTAGTTGCATGAAATACAAGGAATGGACATGGAATAATTGGGCTTGGAATTAAAAAAAGAGAAGGAGAAAGAGAGGCCCAACCGGCCAAGGTTAAGTCCAAGCCCATGGAAAATTAATTTCCATGTGGTAAATAAATAAGGGGCCATGTATTCATCTAGAGAATTCAAGAGAGAACCAAAAGAAATTAGAGAAAACAAGAAAGAGGCCATTCGGCCCTTTGAGAGGAAGAGAAACCGAGAGAGAAAAGGAAAAAAAAGAAAAGAGGAAGAGAGAAAGCTTCCAACTTGTTTTCATAGCCAAACAATCCCTTGAAGGGTCCTAAGCAAAGTGGGGTGATTGGTGGAGCAAGAATAACTTATATTCATATAGTTGAAAATTCTAGCCAAGTGAAGAATTGAAGAACAAGGTAAGAATTTACTTCCTTTTCATGTTATGGATGCTTGTGCATGTCATAGTGTATGAAAATGAATGGAATTCATGGAGAACATGAATTTAGAGGGGTGGCCGTGTGTGTGTCTAGGTGTGTGTTGAACTATGTCTTAAGCATTCTATCTAGTATTTGGTGGTTATTGTTGTGGAAGCCATGTTGTTAATGGAAGTTGAATAAATTTTGAGAAGTTGTAGCCATATTCATATGATGTTGGCCGAATGGCATAGCTTATGGAAGGGTGTGGTGAATTAATTTTACTTAGCATTGTAGTTGTTATTATGGTAAGTTCAATGATGTAAAGTAAGGATTTAATGGCTAAGAAGTGAAGTTGTGTTGATTTATGAATGAATGGAGAGCATGTTTTATTTAATATCTTGGTTGTTATATTATGGATTTCATGTTGCAAATAGAAGCTTAATGAGTTTAGTGAAGTTGTGATAGTTGGAGACTTGTTATGTAAAGTTCATGTAAATGGAATATAATGAATCTTGCATGCATGGAAGATAATGAGACTTGTATGATGTTGTTGGCATATGGATTATTAGGTTGTTATTGTTTTCATTGGAGTTTGGAAGTCTTGAAGGAAGTAGTATATTGATTAAGTTGTTAGAATGTAACTTGGATTGAATATGGAAATTGCTAGTATGGTTGTTGATATTGTGTTGTTAGTTTGGCCGGGTTGAATTCCCGAATTGTTGTTGATGAGAATTGACTAAGATGATTTTGGGGAATGATGTATTTACGGAGAGGAAGTGCTGCCGAAATTTCGGTAGACAAGTGTCGCTTTGAGATTTTACTTCTAGACACTTGAACTAACATTTGGTAAATATGACCAAATTGTAGATTAAGGCGAAGTTGGAGCTTGAATTTGGAGCGCCATAAGGAGCGAAACGAGGTATGTAAGGCTTCACCCTTCTTTCTATGGCATGTCTTAGACGTACTAAGTCGACTACGTGTCCGGGAGACCATTCCTTTTCTCGGAATCTAAGACTGAAAATAGTTACTATTCATTCAGTAGAGGAATTGAATTAGAACTTGCGCGAAACGTCGGAAAAACTTCTTTAGCATCCGAACTTACCCAAATAAGACCCGATTACCCTAAGACCCTCCCAAGTGACGCTATGAACGTAATGTACGTAAATTTGATACGCCGCCTCGTCGACTCGAGGTGGGCCCGCTATTCCCGAATCCTTTCTTATTGTTCCATTTAGCTTACTTTCATTCTATAATGTAAGGAAACTTTTGGACATCTTTTCGACTATTAAATAAGAATTGTTTTAACTAAGCCCTTAACACCAATACATGATTTTTCCTCACTGAAAGTTTACAAGTGTTTTCCAAAATATTCTTTCTCTTCAAAAACCAAGTTTTCAATATTGCCATTTTCCAAAACATACATTTTCTTTAAAAACTAAGTTTTATGATGTTGCCAATTTTTATGACCTAAACAATGACTATAATCTTATGATGACTATGAACCTAGGATGCCTATGCTCCTATGAATATACTACGATCCCATGACGACTACGATCCTACGAAGACCGTGATCCTATGACTACTATGATTCTATGGTGACTATGATTCCTGTTACTTGTGATTCTACGATGTCGGCTATGCCCGTCTATAATCCGATATGCTATGACACGTTCTATGTTGATAGTCTCGCCTTATGATTATCGTCCCTTCAAGGTGAGACAAAGCGACCATGATTACTCCATAAAGCGATCGGAGGGTTCCGACCTTACGTCACTCCGATAAGTACCTGATTTCTCTTGGGCTCCCCTGCATGCTATGATATATATATATATGTATAAAACTGTATTTGGGGAAAACTGGGAAAAGGGCAGAGCGCTATGAGCGCTGGGTTACTCACGGTGCATGTATCCGTACTTGACTTGATATCATCCCGGACGCGGGATGCCCGGACGCGGGAATTATACTATGTGGGTGCCGATATATTCGGTGCTATGATTTACTATGCTATGCTATGATGCTATGATTTACTATGCTTTCGCTATGATACTATGATATACTATGCTATGCTTTGATACTATGACTATGAAAAGAAATATCCTTTTCTAAAAAGGCAACAAGCATGCATGATATCCGGCTCGAAAAGGGCGTTCCTATGCACGGAGTTACATTCTTGTCTCGGTGTATATATCCATGACCCCTCGATATTGCTATTTATAATCTATGCTCTTGTTTACGTTACTTTCGTGTCTTACATACTCGGTACACTATTTGTACCGACGCCCCTTCATGTGGGCGCGCGTTTCATGCCGCGCGAGTCGGCGAGATAGCCGGAGTTGATCCCTAGGAGTTTTCTCGGCAAAGCATTTTTGCGGCGCTCCGGTTGTTTCGGAGCCCCCGGTCCTTGGTATTACTTTTGTGTATATATATTCGGGCACGGCGGTCCGGCCCTTCCTATGTATATGTGTACTATGTTAGAGGCTCGTACGATATGTACGGAGTCGTTTGTACTCTTGATTGTCCCCGTCGCTGTATAGTAAAATCGTAGCGCTTATTAGTCTATGGTCATATTTGCGTTATTTATGTTACCGCTAGTTGAAAAAAAAACGGCGTAGTTCATATGTGCAATAAGAGTCAGCGGGTTCGCTCGGCTCCGATTATGGGGTCGGGTGCCCATCACACCCTAGTAGAATCGGGGTGTGACATGGCCAAACCCATGAAACTACGAATCTCGATCATAGTGGTGGGCCTCGCCCAATCCCTCACAGCCTTAATCTTCTGAGTATCAAACATGATCCTGTCCTTAGACACAACATGGCCAAAGAACGCCACAAACTCCAACCAAGACTCGCACTTCAAAAACTTAGCAACCAAACTATTCTTCTTGAACAACCTAAGCACAATGCGAAGATGGCTCTCATGCTCCTTCAACTCTTGGAATACACCAAGATGTCATCAATGAACCCACTCACAAAAGAGTAAAGGAATGGTCTAAAGATGTCATTCATCAAAATCATGAATGCAGCCAGGGCATTGGTAAGCCCAACTGACATAACAAAAATCTCATAATGCCCATATCTCATCCGAAAACCTGTCTTCAGAATATTCTCGGCCCTAATCTTCAGTTGATGATAGCCTGAATGCAAGGTAATCTTTGAGAACACTGAAGCACCTTGAACCTGGTCAAATAAATCACCAATACAAGGCATAGGACACTTGTTATGAATAGTAACATTATTCAACTGATGATAATCAATGCACATCCTCATAGATCCATCTTTCTTCTTAACGACAAACACAAGATCACCTCAAGGGGAGACACTCAGTCTAATGAACCCCTTGCTCAATAAATCCTGCAACTGCTCTTTAAGCTCTCTCAACTCGGCGGGTGCCATCCGATATGGCGGAATATAAATAGGGCGGGTGCCTGGATCCAAATGTCACACCCCAAACCATTGGGCATGACGGGCACCCGGATTTACCGGCCGAGTACCACCTAGCGTATATTCAACATAATCGACTTACAACAACTATGATAAATCATATGATGTATATATCGTAAAAGAATCACCTGCACGTAGAAAAGGACCAATACAGTAATATACATATATATTCGACATATATATCGACATATGATGTTATATCCCACATATTTGCATAAATCATATATTTATAAAGTCGTGACAAAGTTAAGGGAATAACTATCTTCCAAAGTTATTTTAATGTACAAGTGGTTATGAATGTTGTTTATGAACATTACTAGTATGGAAATGCGAGAAAGGTTAAGGGCAAGAAGGGGAAATTCGCAAAATGGTTCATGGAAATAATGTGGAAGGCTAGGGGCAAAATGGTAATATTGAGAAAAGTCGAGGGGTAAAACGGGAATTTCACATAGGTTTCAAGAAAGTTCCAAAAGGGCCATATTAGCCATGTGAGAAAAAGAAAAGAAAGAAAAATGATGACAAATAAGTCATCTTTGCTAGAAAAATTTAAGAAAATTCTAGAAAGGGGGCATGTGCCCCTCACATAATAACTATATATATATATATATATATATATATATATATATATATATATATATATATATATATAAGCTTATATGGGAAGACCCATAATTCATTATTCTAGAGAAAGAAAAAAAAAACAAAGAAAGAAGGAGAACAACAACCATGGCCATTCGGCCATGCTCTCTAATTTTAGTCCCTTGAAATTTTGTTCCCAAAATTATTTCCTTATGGTATTCCTACTAATTCAAGGGTGCTCTTCAACATGGTATAGTTGTTGGAGCAAGAGAATCACTTTTTGTTGCAAATTTACAACCTTAGTGAAGTTGAGAAGTTGTGAAGAAAGGTAAGACTTCATCCTCTTTTATGTATTATAAATGGTTCATATGTGTTGTAGTGTGTAGGGAAGGACAAAATTCATGAGAATATGGAAGTTTGCATGGTGGTCGTATGAATATGTATGTGGCCGTGTGTATGTATATGTTGTATAGGCAAGATGAATTAATTCTATATAGTATTCTAGTTGTGGTGGTTGTGGACTCTATATGTGTGGGAATGGGAGTTTGATGATTTTGGTTGAGATTATGAATGTTGGGTGTTGGCCGTGTGGCATGTGTGTTGTATAGGAAAAATGAATAAATTTCTATGTCAATTTGGTAATTTGATTGTTGTCGATATGTATTCTACGACGAAAATGGGAATTTGATGGTTTAAATTAATGTTAGAATGGTTACGGGCTGATTTGGAAGCCAATGTGATCTTGGTGTCGTTTCGTAAATGGCGAGAATAATGTTGTTAATATGCATATTGTTAGTGTAGTTCATGAATTGGGAAAATAAAAACGAGTTGTAAATGTTTTGTTGGAAGTTGATGTATCAAGTAGAGGAGAAGATTTCCTATGTTAGAATGCGTTCTAAATTGATTATGAATACTGTTGATAATGTGGCCGAGTTCCATTCTCGGATTATTGTTGAAATTGGCCGAGTTGTATTCTCGGGGATGGTATATTTACGGGAAATCTTCACGAAATTTCGGCAGAATATAAGTGGATTTACTTGAGAAATTAAGACAAGTGTTGATTTAAGATTAAATTCCTAAAGGCTTATAATCAATATTTGGTATTTGTGACCAATTGTAGATTTTGAAGAATTTGGAACTTGAATTTGGAGAAGCCTAAGAAGCGGAAAAGGTATGTAAGGCTTACCTCTTCTTTCTTTGGCATGTCCTAGTTGTAATAGGCTTGATTACAAGTCTTGGGGACGGTTCTACTCTTAGAAATCCGAGTCTGAATTTGGCCCTTTTTCATTCAATATAATTGAATTAGATTTTCTATACTTTATTGGAAAAATAACTTAAACACCCAAAACTTTCATAAAAGGAACCGAACTACCCTAAGACCTTCACCGGTGGCTCCATAGAGCCCGGTGTTCGTAAATTTACGTATGCCACCTCGACTTGACCCGAGGTGGGCCCGCAATCCCCGAGACCTATTTGTATAGTTCTATTTGTCTTATTTCCGTACGAAAATTTATGGAAACCTTGGCTATCGTTGCGAGTTTGTTATAAGTATCGATAACTCGATATAAGTATTTGAATGCAAGTATTGTGATACGAATATTTTGATATACGTAATCGATAAAAGTACTCAACTACGAGGATTCCGATATATTTATTCGATATATGTATTCGACATAAGTAATTTGTTATAAGCATTTTGATATAAGTATTTTGATATAAGTATTTTGATATGAGAATTTTGGCATAAGCATTCTGATACAAGTATTCTGACATAGGCGTTCTGATAATAGTATTTTGGTATGAGGATCCCGATATAAGTATTCTAACATAAGTATTCCGTTACAAGTATTCTAATATAAGTATTCCGATACAAGTATTCGATATAAATATTCTAACACAAGCATTTTGATATACGTATTCGATATAGATATTATGTTATGAGTAATCTGATTTGACTATTCTGAAATAAATACTCCGGTACAAGTAGTTCGATATGAGTACTCCCAATCCTGATATAAGTATTTTGATAAGAATATTTTGGGATAAGTATTCCGATATACGCGCTCTGATGCGAATATTCTAATGTGGTTTGATATAAGGAATCTGTTAAGAGTAATCTGTTATAAATATTTCGATAAAAGTATTTTACTATAAGTATTATGATATAAGTACTTTGATATAAGTATTCTGACATAAGTATTTTGATACAAGCACTCGATACAAATATTTTGATACAAGAATATTGGCATAAATATTCGATATAAGTCTTCCGATATAAGCATTCCGATTAAGTAATTGTTACGAATATTCGACAAGACGTTCGATCATTCCATAGAGTCTTGATTTATGCGCATTTAGTTTCTTACTACTCGCTCGTGCACATGTTATGATCTCCTTCGCCGGATCCGGGCCGGTATGTATCGTGCGTTTGGTTCGTCGAGCCCTTTGTCCGAGGGCCGGGTTCCACACATAAATCTCGAAGTACGAGGTGTTCGGTTCGGGGTACCGTGGTATATGTCCGTCCCCGTTACCGTGTATATGGAGTATGATATGTCCGTCTCCGGAGTACCGTGGTATATGTCCGTCTCCGGAGTACGGTGGTCGGTTCCGGAGTACTGTGGTATATGTCCGTCTCCGGTTACCGTGTGCGGTTCTGGGGTACTGTGGTATATGTCCGTCCCCAGTTACCGTGTATATGGATTATGATGTGACCGGTTCCCGGGTTCTCGTGGTATATGTCCGGTTCTCGGGGTACCGTGTCTATGTTATGATATGTCCGGTTTCCGGCGTGGTATATGTCCCCGGGTACCGTGTTTGCATTATGATGTGTTATGGCGCCAGAGACGAGGGTGGCGACCATGTTCCTATGCCCTGTGTATGACTCTGATTTGCATCACTTAAAATCTGAAAGTAGGCATTTGATATCCTAGATAAGGTACGCATTTTCGTACTTCGACTCTCGCTTATGATATCGTCTCGTTGTACGTCCGTACTCTTGATCCCGATCATGATTCGTCTCGTTATACTTCGGTACCTCGATTTCGATATGTTTCCGTCTATTACATTTACGGACTTCCGGACTGATTATGATTCTGTTTATTGTGTTTTATGCTTTACATACTCAGTACATATTCCGTACTGACCCCCCCTTTCTTCGGGGGCTGCGTTTCATGCCGCGCAGGTACACCCAGATGAGCAGAAGACATTATAGAAGATGTTTCAGCGGCGTTGGCAAGCTCCATTTGCTCCTGGAGTGCTGCCGAGTCAGAGCCTGTGTGTTATGTTTTCTGATTATTTGTTAGAGACTTTGCAGACAGAGTCGTGGGTATAGAATGTCAGTTTTGTAAACGGCTCCATCAGCCGATTTGTCGTCCTGTATTGTATAATAAGTTCCATATGATTACAGATTCCGGTTGACTTGAGTACAGTAAAAAGAATAGTTCTGAAAGTATTTGTTGTATTTGTCATTTTCATTTGACTAAGAATTCGAGAGATTATGTTTGTAATAAGAGTCAGTGGGTTCGCTCGGCTCCGAATGTGGGGTCGGGTGCCCATCACACCCTAGTAAAACTGGGGTGTGACAAAGTGGTATCGAAGCGGTGTCCGTCCTAGGGGTTGTCGCAAAGTCGTGTCCGGTAGAGTCCGTTTATGGTGTGAAGCGCGCCACATTTATAAACAGGAGGCTACGGGGCATCTAGGGATTGTTGACCTTCTTTCTATCCTAGATCGTGCGATAGAGCCAAGCTATAGGAAATAAAATCCCTTATGTAAGCCTTACATACGACGGAAAAAGGTAAGCGACGACATGGAAAGTCACAGGGGTAAATATTGACGAAATTGCTCTGTTACCTGAAGTTGGAAGTTACGGATGGCCGGGATATATATATATATATATATATATATATATATATATATATATAAAGCATTATTGATACTCGCTGTGTATAGGGAGATAGTATGAAAGGAACGAGGTCTGATAGAGGGGTCAGAAAGTTGACAATTAATTTTGCTACAGATTATTATGTAAAAGCGGTGAGTAGGAATTCGAACGACCGATATCCGGCACTTATGAAGTAATGGCAACGAAGGTATGTACGTTACCATCAGGAATCTGGGAACCTAGGATGAAAGGTAGTTACACACGGAAGTGAAAGGTGAACATTGAGGGTCGAAAAGGGGTAAAATGGTAATTGTAAAAGAAATGACGTGTTACGAGGGTGTCCCGGAATCCGTAAGGCCTCGACTAACCCCAATTCATGTAGTAAAGGTCATACGAGGAAGGGGACGCGATTATAGAAGCATTAAGGCCCTAAATTCCACTAAAGTTTCGAGGTTAAGCGTGCTCAGGTGGGAGTAATTTTAGGATGGGTGACCCCCTGGGAAGTTTACAAGAAATCTTACATATTTAGACATACGAGACAAATGAGAAATTGGAGTGACTTAAGGGGGAACTAGAGCATATGGAATGGTTGGAGACCATAAAAGGCCACCCAACACATAACAGACTAGAATGGAAGGAAGGCAGAAGGTACGTCATAGTTCTGAAATTTAGATAGGCTTGAATGGCATCTGGAGGTATTTTGTGGGCTAGTGGATAGTAATTATATATATATATGTATATGCGAAGGCGTACGATATCTCACGTGTACACGTATCGGTGGGCATGTGTGCCCCAACGACCGGTGCCACAGTATGGAAGACATTAATCGATGTAAGAGTATCGAAGTTCGAGTGGTAGCAAAGGTAAAAGGTGCAAGTGCTATAAAATACGTTGATGTTATTCTTGTCATAAGCTAAGAATGGACTAGTATTAATACCAGGATAATTGAAAAAGAAAGAGTATGAAGATGTGGACGAATAAGGATATAGACCTAAAGTGAGAGAAAGACTTATGGTAAGAAGATCTCGATGTGTTATGCGTAGAGTTGGAAAGGAAAATGGGGAATGAAGCATAATCAAGACGAGAGTACTTGAAGATTGTGACGTATAAGAAACCCCCTTAAAAGGGGGGGGGGGGGGGAGAGCATATAATGTCAGATTTAAAAGGAAATCGCGACAATTGGTAGTCTGGGAATTTTTGAAAGAAAGAAAGGACGCAGCGCCTGTGGACGAAGTAAGAGCGGCCACCGGATATTAGAAAATAGTTCATAGACCATTAATTGTATGGAATATGAGAATACATGTTATGAAATTATATGAATCACCAACGTGAAGCGATGCTCGGTCGTATTTGTAACGAATCTACACCGGAGAGTCAACAAGGAACAACGATGGATGAAACGGGCGCCAACATAAGAAATTAAAGACAAGTATACTTTGTCGGGAAATATGAGAGAAGGAAATAAAGACAAGCTATAGAAGAATTCAAAGATGTTGCGAACTAACAATTTGAGTAAAACTTGAATCACGAGTCCCCATAAGGGTAACTGCACCGTGATGGATAAGAAGCGATTAAGACACATTGTGTACATACGTTGTTGGGTAGGTATTGGGAAGGAAAGATTAAAGAGGGACCCCCCCCCCCCCGAAGTGTTATAAGACCCCATAAGATCAATTGAACATTCGAGGACGAATGTTCTAAAGGGGGGGAGGATGTTATATCCCGCATTTTTGCACGTTCGGATATTTCAAGGAAGTCGTGACAAAGTTAAGGGAATAACTATCTTCCAAAGTTATTTTAATGTACAAGTGGTTATGAATGTTGTTTATGAACATTACTAGTATGGAAATACGAGAAAGGTTAAGGGCAAGAAGGGAAATTCGTAAAATGGTTCATGGAAATAATGTGGAAGGCTAGGGGCAAAATGGTAATATTGAGAAAAGTCGAGGGGTAAAACGGGAATTTCACATAGGTTTCAAGAAAGTTCCAAAAGGGCCATATTGGCCATGTGAGAAAAAAGAAAAGAAAGAAAAATGATGACAAATAAGTCATCTTTGCTAGAAAAATTTAAGAAAATTCTAGAAAGGGGGCATGTGCCCACTCACTATATAATAATATATATATATATATATATATATATATATATATATATATAAGCTTATATGGAAGACCCATAATTCATTATTCTAGAAGAAAGAAAAAAAAAAAAAAAAAAACAAAGAAAGAAGGAGAACAACAACCATGGCCATTCGGCCATGCTCTCTAATTTTAGTCCCTTGAAATTTTGTTCCCAAAATTATTTCCTTATGGTATTCCTACTAATTCAAGGGTGCTCTTCAACATGGTATAGTTGTTGGAGCAAGAGAATCACTTTTTGTTGCAAATTTACAACCTTAGTGAAGTTGAGAAGTTGTGAAGAAAGGTAAGACTTCATCCTCTTTTATGTATTATAAATGGTTCATATGTGTTGTAGTGTGTAGGGAAGGACAAAATTCATGAGAATATGGAAGTTTGCATGGTGGTCGTATGAATATGTATGTGGCCGTGTGTATGTATATGTTGTATAGGCAAGATGAATTAATTCTATATAGTATTCTAGTTGTGGTGGTTGTGGACTCTATATTGGGAATGGGAGTTTGATGATTTTGGTTGAGATTATGAATGTTGGGTGTTGGCCGTGTGGCATGTGTGTTGTATAGGAAAAATGAATAAATTTCTATGTGGTAATTTGATTGTTGTCGATATGTATTCTACGACGAAAATGAGAATTTGATGGTTTAAATTAATGTTAGAATGGTTACGGGCTGATTTGGAAGCCAATGTGATCTTGGTGTCGTTTCGTAAATGGCGAGAATAATGTTGTTAATATGCATATTGTTAGTGTAGTTCATGAATTGGGAAAATAAAAACGAGTTGTAAATGTTTTGTTGGAAGTTGATGTATCAAGTAGAGGAGAAGATTTCCTATGTTAGAATGCGTTCTAAATTGATTATGAATCTTGTTGATAATGTGGCCGAGTTCCATTCTCGGATTATTGTTGAAATTGGCCGAGTTGTATTCTCGGGGATGGTATATTTACGGGGGAGATCTTTGCCGAAATTTCGGCGAATATAAGTGGATTTACTTGAGAAATTAAGACAAGTGTTGATTTAAGATTAAATTCCTAAAGGCTTATAATCAATATTTGGTATTTGTGACCAATTGTAGATTTTGAAGAATTTGGAACTTGAATTTGGAGAAGCCTAAGAAGCGGAAAAGGTATGTAAGGCTTACCTCTTCTTTCTTTGGCATGTCCTAGTTGTAATAGGCTTGATTACAAGTCTCGGGGACGGTTCTACTCTTAGAAATCCGAGTATGAATTTGGCCCTTTTTCATTCAATATAATTGAATTAGATTTTCTATACTTTATTGGAAAAATAACTTAAACACCCAAAACTTTCATAAAAGGAACCGAACTACCCTAAGACCTTCACCGGTGGCTCCATAGAGCCTGGTGTTCGTAAATTTACGTATGCCACCTCGACTTGACCCGAGGTGGGCCCGCAATCCCCGAGACCTATTTGTATAGTTCTATTTGTCTTATTTCCGTACGAAAATTTATGGAAACCTTGGCTATCGTTGCGAGTTTGTTATAAGTATCGATAACTCGATATAAGTATTTGAATGCAAGTATTGTGATACGAATATTTTGATATACGTAATCGATAAAAGTACTCAACTACGAGGATTCCGATACATTTATTTTGATATATGTATTCGACATAAGTAATACGTTATAAGCATTTTGATATAAGTATTTTGATATAAGTATTTTGATATGAGAATTTTGGCATAAGCATTCTGACACAAGTATTCTGACATAGGCGTTCTGATAATAGTATTTTGGTATGAGGATCCCGATATAAGTATTCTAATATAAGTATTCCGATACAAGTATTCTAATATAAGTATTCCGATACAAGTATTCTGATATAAATATTCTAACACAAGCATTTTGATATACGTATTCTGATATAGATATTATGTTATGAGTAATCGGATTTGACTATTTTGAAATAAATACTCCGGTACAAGTAGTTCGATATGAGTACTCCCAATCCTGATATAAGTATTTTGATATGAATATTTTGGGATAAATAATCCGATATACACGCTCTGATGTGAATATTCGATGTGGTTTGATATAAGGAATGTTAAGAGTAATGTTATAAATATTTCGATAAAAGTATTTTACTATAAGTATTATGATATAAGTACTTTGATATAAGTATTCGACATAAGTATTTTGATACAAGCACTCGATACAAATATTTTGATACAAGAATATTGGCATAAATATTCGATATAAGTCTTCGATATAAGCATTCCGATTAAGTAATCATTACGAATATTCGACGACGTTCGATCATTCCATAGAGTCTTGATTTATGCGCATTTAGTTTCTTACTACTCGCTCGTGCACATGTTATGATCTCCTTCGCCGGATCCGGGCCGGTATGTATCGTGCGTTTGGTTCGCCGAGCCCTTTGTCTGAGGGCCGGGTTCCACACATAAATTCTGAAGTACGAGGTGTTCGGTTCCGGGGTACTGTGGTATATGTCCGTCCCCGGTTACCGTGTATATGGAGTATGATATGTCCGTCTCCGGAGTACCGTGGTATATGTCCGTCTCCGGAGTACGGTGGTCGGTTCCGGAGTACTGTGGTATATGTCCGTCTCCGGTTACCGTGTGCGGTTCTGGGGTACTGTGGTATATGTCCGTCCCCAGTTACCGTGTATATGGATTATGATGTGACCGGTTCCCGGGTTCTCGTGGTATATGTCCGGTTCCCGGGGTACCGTGTCTATGTTATGATATGTCCGGTTTCCCGGCGTGGTATATGTCCCCGGGTACCGTGTCTGCGTTATGATGTGTTATGGCGCCAGAGACGGGGGTGGCGACCATGTTCCTGTGCCCTGTGTATGACTCTGATTTGCATCACTTAAAATCTGAAAGTAGGCATTTTGATATCCTAGATAAGGTACGCATTTTTTGTACTTCTGATTCTGCTTATGATACCGTCTCGTTGTACGTACGTACTCTTGATCCCGATCATGATTTTGTCTGTTATACTTCGGTACCTCTGATTTCGATATGTTTCCGTCTATTACATTTCTGGACTTCTGGACCTGATTATGATTCTGTTTATTGTGTTTTATGCTTTACATACTCAGTACATATTCCGTACTGACCCCCCCCCCCTTTCTTCGGGGGCTGCGTTTCATGCCGCGCAGGTACACCCAGATGAGCAGAAGACATTATAGAAGATGTTTCAGCGGCGTTGGCAAGCTCCATTTGCTCTGGAGTCTTTGCCGAGTCGAACTTGTGTGTTATGTTTTCTGATTATTTGTTAGAGACTTTGCAGACAGAGTCGTGGGTATAGAATGTCAGTTTTGTAAACGGCTCCATTAGCCGATTTGTCGTCCTGTATTGTATAATAAGTTCCATATGATTACGATTCCTTGAGTACGGTAAAAAGTTGACGAAAGTATTTGTTGAGTCATTTTCATTTGACTAAGGATTCGAGAGATTATGTTTGTAATAAAAAGAATAGTTCACACTAGAAAGTATTTGTTGTATTTGTCATTTTCATTTGACTAAGAATTCGAGAGATTATGTTTGTAATAAGTCACGGGGGTGATAATTAATATTTTGCTACAGATTATTATGTAAAAGCGGTGAGTAGGAATTCGAACGACTGATATCCGGGCACTTATGAAGTAATGGCAACGAAGGTATGTCTGTTACCATCAGGAATCTGGGAACCTAGGATGAAAGGTAGTTACACACGGAAGTGAAAGGTGAACATTGAGGGTCGAAAAGGGGTAAAATGGTAATTGTAAAAGAAACGACGTGTTACGAGGGTGTCCCGGAATCCGTAAGGCCTCGACTAACCCCAATTCATGTAGTAAAGGTCATACGAGGAAGGGGACGCGATTATAGAAGCATTAAGGCCTTAAATTCCACTAAAGTTTCGAGGTTAAGCGTGCTCAGGTGGGAGTAATTTTAGGATGGGTGACCCCCTGGGAAGTTTACAAGAAATCTTACATATTTAGACATACGAGACAAATGAGAAATTGGAGTGACTTAAGGGGGAACTAGAGCATATGGATTGGTTGGAGACCATAAAAGGCCACCAACACATAATGAGACTAGAATGGAATGAAGGCGGAAGGTACGTCATAGTTCTGAAATTTAGATAGGCTTGAATGGCATCTGGAGGTATTTTGTGGGATAGTGGATAGTAATTATATATATGTATATGTGAAGGCGTACGATATCTTACGTGTACACGTATCGGTGGGCATGTGTGCCCCAACGACCGGTGCCACAGTATGGAAGACATTAATCGATGTAAGAGTATCGAAGTTCGAGTGGTAGCAAAGGTAAAAGGTGCAAGTGCTATAAAATACGCTGATGTTATTCTTGTCATAAGCTAAGAATGGACTAGTATTAATACCAGGATAATTGAAAAAGAAAGAGTATGAGGATGTGGACTAATAAGGATATAGACCTAAAGTGAGAGAAAGACTTATGGTAAGAAGATCTCGATGTGTTATGCGTAGAGTTGGAAAGGAAAATGGGGAATGAAGCATAATCAAGACGAGAGTACTTGAAGATTGTGACGTATAAGAAACCCCCTTAAAAGCGGGGGAGAGCATATAATGTCAGATTTAAAAGGAAATCGCGACAATTGGTAGTCTGGGAATTTTTGAAAGAAAGAAAGAACGCAGCGCCTGTGGACGAAGTAAGAGCGGCCACCGGATATTAGAAAATAGTTCATAGACCATTAATTGTATGGAATATGAGAATACATGTTATGAAATTATATGAATCACCAACGTGAAGCGATGCTCGGTCGTATTTGTAACGAATCTACACCGGAGAGTCAACAAGGAACAACGATGGATGAAACGGGCGCCAACATAAGAAATTAAAGACAAGTATACTTTGTTGGGAAATATGAGAGAAGGAAATAAAGACAAGCTATAGAAGAATTCAAAGATGTTGCGAACTAACAATTTGAGAAAAACTTGAATTACGAGTCCCCATAAGTGTAACTGCACCGTGATGGATAAGAAGCGATTAAGACACATTGTGTACATACGTTGTTGGGTAGGTATTGGGAAGGAAAGATTAAAGAGGACCCCCCCCCGAAGTGTTATAAGACCCCATAAGATCAATTGAACATTCGAGGACATGTTCTAAAGGGGGGGAGGATGTTATATCCCGCATTTTTGCACATTCGGATATTTCAAGGAAGTCGTGACAAAGTTAAGGGAATAACTATCTTCCAAAGTTATTTTAATGTACAAGTGGTTATGAATGTTGTTTATGAACATTACTAGTATGGAAATGCGAGAAAGGTTAAGGGCAAGAAGGGGAAATTCGCAAAATGGTTCATGGAAATAATGTGGAAGGTAGGGGCAAAATGGTAATATTGAGAAAAGTCGAGGGGTAAAACGGGAATTTCACATAGGTTTCAAGAAAGTTCCAAAAGGGCCACATTAGCCATGTGAGAAAAAAGAAAAGAAAGAAAAATGATGACAAATAAGTCATCTTTGCTAGAAAAATTTAAGAAAATTCTAGAAGGGGGCATGTATTTCTCACATTATAATAACTATATATATATATATATATATATATATATATATATATATATATAATCTTATATGGAAGACCCATAATTCATTATTTTAGAGAAGAAAGAACAAAAAAAAAAAAAAAAAAAAAAAGGAGAACAACAACCATGGCCATTCGGCCATAGACTCTCTAATTTTAGTCCCTTGAAATTTTGTTCCCAAAATTATTTCCTTATGGTATTCCTACTAACTCAAGGGTGCTCTTCAACATGGTATAGTTGTTGGAGTAAGAGAATCACTTTTTGTTGCAAATTTACAACCTTAGTGAAGTTGAGAAGTTGTGAAGAAATGTAAGACTTCATCCTCTTTTATGTATTATAAATGGTTCATATGTGTTGTAGTGTGTAGGGAAGGACAAAATTCATGAGAATATGGAAGTTTGCATGGTGGTCGTATGAATATGTATGTGGAAAGTGTGTATGTATATGTTGTATAGGTAAGATGAATTAATTCTATATAGTATTCTAGTTGTGGTAGTTGTGGACTCTATATTGGGAATGGGAGTTTGATGATTTTGGTTGAGATTATGTATGTTGGGTGTTGGCCGTGTGGCATGTGTGTTGTATAGGAAAAATGAATAAATTTCTATGTGGTAATTTGATTGTTGTCGATATGTATTCTACGGCGAAAATGAGAATTTGATGGTTTAAATTAATGTTAGAATGGTTACGGGCTGATTTGGAAGCCAATGTGATCTTGGTGTCGTTTCATAAATGGCGAGAATAATGCTGTTAATATGCATATTGTTAGTGTAGTTCATGAATTGGGAAAATAAAAACGAGTTGTAAATGTTTTGTTGGAAGTTGATGTATCAAGTAGAGGAGAAGATTTCCTATGTTAGAATGCGTTCTAAATTGATTATGAATGCTGTTGATAATGTGGCCGAGTTCCATTCTCGGATTATTGTTGAAATTGGCCGAGTTGTATTCTCGGGGATGGTATATTTACGGGGGAATCTTTGAAATTTCGTGAGAATATAAGTGGATTTACTTGAGAAATCCGCATTTTTGTGCAAACGGATAATTCGAGACAATTGCGGGAAGACGATAAGCAAGGCCACATTTCTATTTTTGTTAAGTATATGAATGACTTATGAAGCATTTGGAGGCGGAATTATTAAGAAAGGTTAAGGGCATGAAGGGAAATTCGCGATAAGCCTCGTGGAATATTGGAGGAAGACAAAGGGTAAATTTGGAATATCGGGAATTAGTTTCGGAAATTACAAAACATGATCGGTAGCTAATTGGGCTCAACAAAAAACAAAAGGAAATGAGGCCCAAATGCCCAAGGGTGGCCGGCCATGTATAATTGGCCCAAGCCCATTTTAATTAATTCATGTGTGAATTAATATAAGATGACTAAGTCATCTTTATTTTCCAAAACTCTCTAGAAAATTCAAGAAAGGAGGAACAAGAGGAAGAAGGAGAAACTTTAAAGGCCATTCGGCCAAGTTCATTTGCCAAGAGAAAAATTGACAAAAATTTCTTGAAAAATCATTTCCTACTAATTTAAGGGTCCTTAGCAAGTTGGAGTGATTTGTAGAGCAAGAAAAACACAAATTCATAAGTGGAAATTCAAGCAAGTTGGAGGATTAAAGGAGGAGGTAAGAATTTATTCTCTTTACATGTTATGGATATTATTGCATGTTGTAGTGTGCAAAAGTGAATGAAATTCATGAAGAATAAGAATATAGCATGTGGCCGTGTACATGTGTGCTTGTGTAGGAAGTATGTTTCAATTGTTTCATTGTATTTAGTGTTTTGATTGTTATTGTTGAGAAGGTTATATGGAAAATGGAAGTTGAATGAGTTTGGAGAGATTGTAGTTGTGCAAGCATGTTGAAACCGTGTAGTGTGTGGTGTGTATATAGCCGTGTGTGTGAGTTGTATGGTGAATGGATAGCGAGCATGTCTTATTTAGTATGTTGGTCGTTGTGTTGTGGGGCTTATATTACAAACAAGAGCCTAGTGAGCTTAATGAAATATTAGTAGTTGAAAACTTGTTTTGAAAGATTATGTAAATTGAATATTATGCTCTTGCATGTATGGAAGACAATGATATTGTTATGCTGTCGTTGGAATATATATATTAGAAGGTGATTATTGTTTTATTGGAGTTGGAGGGCTTTGGAAAGAAGTAGTAAATTGATTGAGTTATTATAATATATCTTGGATTGAATATGGAAATTGTTAGTATGGTTGTTGTTATTGTGTTGTTAGTTTGGCCGGGCTTGAATTCCGGATTGTGATTGATGAAGAATTTTGGCTATATTGAATGTTGAGGATGGTATATTTACAAAGGAGGTGCTGCCGAAATTTCGGTAGCCAAGTGTTTCCTTAAGATTCTAACTCTAAGAACCTTAATAAGAGTTTTGGTAAACATGACCAATTTGCAGATTTCGACGAGATTGCGACGTGAATTTGGAATAGCAAAAGGAGCTGAAAGAGGTATGTAAGGTTTCCCCTTCCTTTCTTGGCATGTCTTAGACGTATAGGCTTGATTTCGCGCCTCGGGGACTTTCCTAACTCTAGAAATCCGCGACTGAAAATAGTTACTATTCATTCAGTAAGATTGAATCAAGAGTGCATGAATTGTGAAAGAAATGTCTACATATCCTAGAACTTGCAAGGAAGAGACCCGATTACCCTAAGACATTCATAAATAACGTCATGACACGTATTATATGTAAGTTGTGCACGCCACCTCATTTGACTCGAGATGGGTCCACGGTTCCGGATTTTCTTTAGTGCCTTGTTTATTAACGATAAGTGTTGTTACTACTTTAATGAGAACACTTCCATGACAATAATGATAACGACGATGTAAAGGAAGAACGAGGCTATGGTAAGTATGACAAGAAGGATTCTATGACTAAGAACCTTAAGTCAAGAGTCTAGTGAGTGCATGAAAATGTTGAACTAGTTCTTGATCTTTAATTATATTCCTTAGTTATGAAACTATGTTCTAAAGATTTCAACGCACAAATTAACACATATATGATGTCCATGATTCCACTCCCTGTTTTCTTTTAATGTTATATTCCGCGGATAGTCTCGCCTTGTAAATGTTCCTTTAAAGTGAGGCACCGTAAAGTCGATGGTGGGGCAAACCCAATGGTGGGGCAAACCCAATGGCGGGGCCAACCTCGGCAAGAAGAACGCTGAGTCCCAAAATGGGAGATGAGCGTAAGGCTTGTCCTAGGCAAATCCCGCATTGGTCTAGGCTAATCCCGCATTGGTTCAGGCTAATCCCGCATCGGCTAAAGTTACCCCGGACTCGGGAGGCCCGGACGCGGGCTAATGCGTTATGTGCTTCAGACAGAGTATGTGCGTATATTAAAGGAAAGATAAGTATGCGTGGTATCCGGCCAAGGGGCCCTTACATATACAGGTTACTCTCTTATCTCTTTATATATGATTTATGACTTCATAGTGTTGCATTTCTTACTTTACGTTCTTGATGATGTTTTCATGCCTTACATACTCGGTACACTATTTGTACTGACGCCCCTTCCTGTGGGCGCTGCGTTTCATGCCGCGCGAGTCGGCGAGACAATGCCGGATCCGATCCCTAGGGGTTCCTCGAAAGCATCTTCTGCGGCGCTCCGGTTGTTTCGGAGCCCCGGTTCCTTGGTACTACTTTGTGTGTGTATATATTCGGGCACGGCGTGCCGGCCCTTCCTATGTATATATGTGTACTATGTTAGAGGCTCGTAGACAGATATGTATAGTAGCTATATGTACTCCTGTTTGTCCCCGTCACTGTATAGTATGATCGCAAAGCTTATTAGCCTATGTTCGTAATTGTGCTATTTATGTTAATGATTGTTAAAAGAAAAATGGTGTAGTTCATACGTGCAGTAAGAGTCAACGGGTTCGCCCGGCTCTGAATATGGGGTCGGGTGCCCATCACACCCTAGTAAGATCGGGGTGTGACAAAGTGGTATCAGAGCAGGCGGTCCTAGGGTTTGTCTACGAGCCGTGTCCAGTAGAGTCCTGTTTATGAGTGTGTAGCGCGCCACACTTATAGACAGGAGGCTGCAGGCATTTAGGAAATATGACCTTCTTTGTATTCTAGATCGTGCGACGAGCTATGCTATCGGATTCCATATTCCTTCCTAATCCGCGTTATGGTTTCGTAATGCCGGTGACGAGGAAAGCTACAGCGGCCCAGAAGGGCAAGACGGTGGGCCGGGAAAAGAGTTGAACGGGAGCCACCGGCGGAAGTAGAAGAAGGCGAGTCTCATAACGAGGCTCCTCCTCAGACTTTTCATGCTCCCCCCATGTCAGCAGAGCAAGGAGGAGTTCCAGCTCCAGCCCCCGCCCCTCCAGTTCCACCGCCGGCGGCCCGGGCCGGCGGATGGCGGAGGCCATCCAATTATTGACCCGGTTGGTTACCGCCTTTGGTTCGGCGACAAGATGTAGACACGGGAGACGGGCGGTGAGCGCGAGGGCCCGTGATTTTATCACCCTGAAACCTCCGGAGTTCTATGGGTCGAAACCAGAGGAAGACCCGCAAGATTTCATAGACCAAATGTTGAGGACACTAAGAATAATGCACGCTTCGGATACAGAATCAGTGGAATTGGCTTCATACAAAGCCGCGGGATGTAGCGGTCTTGTGGTATAATAGCTGGATAATTTCAAGGGGAGCAAATGCCCCTCCCCCGGTGTGGCAGGAGTTCACTGAGGCATTTTTACGACATTTTCTACCGCCGGAGGTTCGACGAGCTCGAGCTGATATGTTTCTGAATCTTAAACAGGGAAATATGAGCGCCCGAGAATATAGTCTTCGTTTTAACTCCTTGGCCAGGTATGCCCCACCATGGTGGGCGATATGGGAGATCATGTACATCGGTTCGTGAGTGGGTTGGGGCCACACTTAATTAAGGAATGCTTGACGGCTTCACTCCGGGATGGGATGACCATCGCTCGTATCCGTGCCCATGCCCGGAACCGGAGGAGAGCGGCAGTCACGATTAAAAGTGAATGTGATTCGATAGAGGGTGCGGTAAAAAGGCTAGGTCTTCTGGGGCTGGCAGTAAGTATAAAAAGGGGCAGAGGCAGCAATATTCCATACGGGGCCAAAGCTCGAGAGTTCTGGGTTCTCCGTCAGGAGGAGCTCCCCGTCAGACGAAGTCATCAATTCCACGATGCAGCCAGTGTAGGAAATTTCACCCGGGTCCGTGCCGTCACGGCTCGAATGCTTGTTATGCATGCGGACAAATTGGGCATAAGATGCGTGAGTGTCCATCGATGGGTGGTAGTGGTAGAGGCCAGCCCGCAGGATCAAGGGCCGGTTCATTTTCATCTGTGCGCCCTCCTAGACAGACTTCCCAGGCCCCAGCAGGCCGTGGCCGAGGAAGAGGAGGGGCACCCGGTTCGGCCCGATCCTCCGCACCGCATATATGCCCCGACGGGATGGCAGGATCCTGAACTTTCTCTAGATGCGGCCACAGGTACATGGTCTGTATCTTCTTATAATATATATATATATATATATATATATATGTAATAATTGATTCGGACTCTACTCCATCGCGTACTGTCTCTTGTAGTACTGAGTGTGTTAGAAATTTGAGATCCAGAATGAAAAGTAGCCATATACATAGGAAAAAGGTGAATAATAGTGGTTACGGAGGTTAAAATGGTAATTAAAAGAAAAGGACGCGTTACGAGGGCATTCCGGAAATTGTCAAGACACCAATCCGCCCCGGATGACGTGATAAAGGTAGTCCGGAAGAGTGGAGGCGAAATATTAGCGTTAAGATACTAAATTGCATTAGAGCCTCGAAGTTAAGCGTGCCAGGGTGAGAGCAATTTCAGGATGGGTGACCCCCTGGGAAATATGCTGAAAATTTCATAAATATGGGATCAAGAGACGAATGTATAATCAGGCAGCCTAGAGTAAAGAAGAGCGTGTAGGGTGGTTAGAAACCCCATAAAAGTCGCGTAGGCCGAGATGGACTAGACTAACAGAAGGGAAGAAAGCATGACAAAGCTTTGGGACTAGAGGAGGTATGACTAGTGTTTGGAGGTGTTTGTAAGTAGAATAGTAGTGTATATATATATGGTTGTAACCTATCATTTGTGACTGTGGGATTCCAGAAATAGTGTAGCGATATATAGAAGATCACGGAAAGTGACGGTGATTTAAAGGCACAGGTAGGCATAGGACATATTAGACCTAAAGTGGGCTACGACGATTCGAGTTTCAACAAAGAGGACTTCTTGACTTAGGGCCAGTGTTAAGAGCGAAGCCAATTGACTTACGGCCTGCAAGTAACCTGGGCTCCAAAATGGATATGTTAAGCGACGAGTGGGATAACTTTAAAGAGGACCTTCCCCGAAGTATCATCATACATGACGGGGTCAATCGAACATTCGAGGACGAATGTTCTAAAGGGGGGGAGGATGTTATATCCCGCATTTTTGTGCAAACGGATAATTCGAGACAATTGCGGGAAGACGATAAGCAAGGCCACATTTCTATTTTTGTTAAGTATATGAATGACTTATGAAGCATTTGGAGGCGGAATTATTAAGAAAGGTTAAGGGCATGAAGGGAAATTCGCGATAAGCCTCGTGGAATATTGGAGGAAGACAAAGGGTAAATTTGGAATATCGGGAATTAGTTTCGGAAATTACAAAACATGATCGGTAGCTAATTGGGCTCAACAAAAATCAAAAGGAAATGAGGCCCAAATGCCCAAGGGTGGCCGGCCATGTATAATTGGCCCAAGCCCATTTTAATTAATTCATGTGTGAATTAATATAAGATGACTAAGTCATCTTTATTTTCCAAAACTCTCTAGAAAATTCAAGAAAGGAGGAACAAGAGGAAGAAGGAGAAATTTTAAAGGCCATTCGGCCAAGTTCATTTGCCAAGAGAAAAATTGACAAAAATTTCTTGAAAAATCATTTCCTACTAATTTAAGGGTCCTTAGCAAGTTGGAGTGATTTGTAGAGCAAGAAAAACACAAATTCATAAGTGGAAATTCAAGCAAGTTGGAGGATTAAAGAAGGAGGTAAGAATTTATTCTCTTTACATGTTATGGATATTATTGCATGTTGTAGTGTGCAAAAGTGAATGAAATTCATGAAGAATAAGAATATAGCATGTGGCCGTGTACATGTGTGCTTGTGTAGGAAGTATGTTTCAATTGTTTCATTGTATTTAGTGTTTTGATTGTTATTGTTGAGAAGGTTATATGGAAAATGGAAGTTGAATGAGTTTGGAGAGATTGTAGTTGTGCAAGCATGTTGAAACCGTGTAGTGTGTGGTGTGTATATAGCCGTGTGTGTGAGTTGTATGGTGAATGGATAGCGAGCACGTCTTATTTAGTATGTTGGTCGTTGTGTTGTGGGGCTTATATTACAAACAAGAGCCTAGTGAGCTTAATGAAATATTAGTAGTTGAAAACTTGTTTTGAAAGATTATGTAAATTGAATATTATGCTCTTGCATGTATGGAAGACAATGATATTGTTATGCTGTCGTTGGAATATATATATTAGAAGGTGATTATTGTTTTATTGGAGTTGGAGGGCTTTGGAAAGAAGTAGTAAATTGATTGAGTTATTATAATATATCTTGGATTGAATATGGAAATTGTTAGTATGGTTGTTGTTATTGTGTTGTTAGTTTGGCCGGGCTTGAATTCCCGGATTGTGATTGATGAAGAATTTTGGCTATATTGAATGTTGAGGATGGTATATTTACAAAGGAGGTCTTTGCCGAAATTTCGGTAGCCAAGTGTTTCCTTAAGATTCTAACTCTAAGAACCTTAATAAGAGTTTTGGTAAACATGACCAATTTGCAGATTTCGACGAGATTGCGACGTGAATTTGGAATAGCAAAAGGAGCTGAAAGAGGTATGTAAGGTTTCCCCTTCCTTTCTTGGCATGTCTTAGACGTATAGGCTTGATTTCGCGCCTCGGGGACTTTCCTAACTCTAGAAATCCGCGATTGAAAATAGTTACTATTCATTCAGTAAGATTGAATCAAGAGTGCATGAATTGTGAAAGAAATGTCTACATATCCTAGAACTTGCAAGGAAGAGACCCGATTACCCTAAGACATTCATAAATAACGTCATGACACGTATTATATGTAAGTTGTGCACGCCACCTCATATGACTCAAGATGGTCCACGGTTCCCGGATTTTCTTTAGTGCCTTGATTATTAAGCGGTAAGTGTTGTAATTACTTTAATGAGAACACTTCCATGACAATAATGATAACGACGATGTAAAGGAAGAACGAGGCTATGGTAAGTATGACAAGAAGGATTCTATGACTAAGAACCTTAAGTCAAGAGTCTAGTGAGTGCATGAAAATGTTGAACTAGTTCTTGATCTTTAATTATATTCCTTAGTTATGAAACTATGTTCTAAAGATTTCAACGCACAAATTAACACATATATGATGTCCATGATTCCACTCCCTGTTTTCTTTTAATGTTATATTCCGCGGATAGTCTCGCCTTGTAAATGTTCCTTTAAAGTGAGGCACCGTAAAGTCGATGGTGGGGCAAACCCAATGGTGGGGCAAACCCAATGGCGGGGCCAACCTCGAAGAACGCTGAGTCCCAAAATGGGAGATGAGCGTAAGGCTTGTCCTAGGCAAATCCCGCATTGGTCTAGGCTAATCCTGCATTGGTTCAGGCTAATCCCGCATCGGCTAAAGTTACCCCGGACTCGGGAGGCCCGGACGCGGGCTAATGCTGTTATGTGCTTCAGACAGAGTATGTGCGTATATTAAAGGAAAGATAAGTATGCGTGGTATCCGGCCAAGGGGCCCTTACATATACAGGTTACTCTCTTATCTCTTTATATATGATCTATGACCTCATAGTGTTGCATTTCTTACTTTACGTTCTTGATGATGTTTTCATGCCTTACATACTCGGTACACTATTTGTACTGACGCCCCTTCCTGTGGGCGGCGCGTTTCATGCGCGCGCGTGATATACACGGCAGTCCGGCCCTTCGGATCCCGATCCCTAGGGGTTCCTCGGCTATAGCATCTTGCGGCGCTCCGGTTGTTTCGGAGCCCCGGTTCCTTGGTACTACTTTTGTGTGTATATATTCGGGCACGGCGATGCCGGCCCTTCCTATGTATATATGTGTACTATGTTAGAGGCTCGTAGACGGATATGTATAGTAGCTATATGTACTCGTTTGTATAAACATCCCCGTCACATCGTATAGTATGATCGCAAAGCTTATTAGCCTATGTTCGTAATTGTGCTATTTATGTTAATGCGCGTGCACCTCCTCGATTTCGATATGTTTTCGTCTATTTCATTTTCCGGACTTCCGGACTCCGATTATGATTCTCGTTTGTCGTGTTTTATGCTTTACATACTCGCACATATTCCGCACCGACCCCCCTTCTTCGGGCCGCGTTTCATGCCGCGCGGCAGTACACCTGTGTGAGAAGAAAGACATTATAAGACAACGGGGCGTTGGCAAGCTCCATTTGCTCGAGCGCCGCCGAGTCGCAGCCTCGTGTGTTATGTTTTCCGATTATGTGTTAGAGACTTTGCAATCGCAGTCGCGGGTATAGGATGTCGGGGCTTTTGTAAAACGTGCTCCATCAGGGCTCGATTTGTCGTCCCGTATTGTATAATAAGTTCCATATGATTACAGATTCCGGTTGACTTGAGCACAAGAAAAGAATAGTTCGAAAGTATTTGTTGTATTTGTCATTTTCATTTGACTAAGGATTCGAGAGATTATGTTTGTAACAAGAGTCGATTGGTTCGCTCGCCTCCGTAACGCGGGGTTTAGCGCCCATCACACCCTAGTAAAATTGGGGTGTGACATATGATCACATGGCCGACAAGGCCACAACAACAACATTAGTACCAAACTAAGGTCGGCAAGGCCACATGTAGCATCTATACATATAACACCTATCTTTGAGCCTCTAAGAGTGAGCATAACATAACATAGCGGTCAGGACAGGGCCTAGCCATACCCAAGATATACATAAACGTTAACATAATATCATACCCAAAAGACTAGGCAACTCCGGGACAAATGGAGCTTGCCAACTATTAGCTGAACCTATGCAACCTATTGAGAAGGTTAACCAAGCCGTTCACAGACTGCGCAAAGACGAAATGCGGTGTGTCCCCGGTATAGGACGTCAGTACGGATGAAAGTACTGAGTATGTAAGGCATGAATATAATAATAGAGCAGTGAAACAAGCATAAGTAGAAGAGGAATCACCTGAAACCGGAACTTGCCACAAAGGGCGTATGATATGCATGTTTTAACTTTGAAAACATAAATATACATAACTAGAGTCATCATCATCATAACGTACCTAGTTATAGTAGGGCTCGGTGGTATTGTACCCGGCCATGTGAGGCTCGGTGGAAGCGTACCCAGCCATATGAGGCTCGGTGGTAATACCTAACTGATTAGTGGTTACACAATCGGTGTCGTACCCGGCCGACTATAGTGCGGCTCATAGTAATATATATATATATATATAACATCTAGGCCTTTCGGAGTGAAGTAAGGTAGATAGCCTCCGAATATCGTATATATATATATATATATATATATATATATATATATATAACATCTGGGCCTTTCGGAGTGACGTAAGGTAGATAGCCTCCGAATATCGATATGGAACTCATGCCAATATCACAAAATTGTTCATTGAAGCTAATCATCATGGATAAGAGTCAACCAATGTTGCTAAGAACATCATATATGAAGTACGGATTATTAGAATGGATTGAATTCATTATGGAACGCCCATTAGCGAGTTTTAGTTGGATTCGTGTCAAAAGAAAGGGAAAGACGAAAACCTTACATGCCTTGTATATTGTGTAGCAGCTTTATAGCAATCCTTAGCCTGTAGTTTGATCAACGTCTCGGCCTATAATAACGGTGACACTTCCGTTAGGCTAGGAATACGTTTGTATATCATGTATACATTACGTATATTGAATGACGATTCATGTTGTAATGATTCGAGTAGCATTTCCTCTGTTTATTCTACATTCCAAAGTTTATACAACATCCAACCAAAACCACCAAACTAGTTCAACTTGATACAACTTCAATTCAACTCTAACATAACGCCCACACTAGTATATACAATCCTTTTCTTCCAATTCCGCCTAATACAAGCTAATCCCGCCATTCTGACAGGAATTAATCTCAATACACCAAGAAAGAAAGGGAATCTTACCTCATTTCCACTTGGTCAGCCCCTGATTCAACTTGTACCCATTTGCACCATTTATCCAACCCAATACGAGGAGGAACAAATGAATTACGGTGTATTTACAAGCTTCCCGAGGGTGATTTCGCCTCAATTCCCATGGATTTCCAAGCTAGATGGAGGAAGGTCTTAGGAGAGGTGTTTGGGGTGAGCTTAAGTCTTGAATTGTGAGGAAAATGATATGAAATGAAAGGGAAGGACTTAAATAAAAATAGAAAAAGTTCCACAACCTCAAAAGTTACACATGGCACATACATTTTGTATGGGTCTTACATGGCTCCGTACTTCTCAAATTTATGAACTGTCAGTTGTATTGGAAATAAGACTCCATGAACGTGAATTTAGATAGGTTATGCATTTCATAACTCCTTATACACTAGAAGATATGCCTCCCTAAAGTTAGGCCAAAATCCTATCTTGAATTCTGCCAAATTTTCCCCGAGTTTCGATGAACTTAATTACTTCGATTCGCTTGCTCCCGAAAGCTTTAGATACATTCTCAATACTTTACATAAAGTCTTACGTACCCTCATATGGTATCCTAACTTATCCGAACTTACATTAATCCGCTTACGATGTAATCGATGCAATAAGACAGAGTATGACGAGCTTATCATTTCTCAAAACTTTTTGCAAATCCTTAAAGTCCAATATGATTGCTTTTATTTAATTCTTAGTTTGATCCTTTCCTTGGACTTAGGTCAACTCATTCACGACGAATCCTCACATACAGAAGTGCGAGATGTAACATCCTTCCCCCCTTAGAAACATTCGTCCTCTAATATTAAGGTATCATAATTCGAAATTACCAATTCTTAGGATTTATACGGTCTAAGCTCCCCATTGTATGGTCAGTGTATCATTTTATGGACAATATATTGTCACCATATATATGCTAAATTTTCAAACTTCGACGAAATGTATTTCTTTCGATCCGTTCAACTTCTAACCTCACTAGTACTTTCCAAACATGATCTTGTCCTTGGGAACCTATTGTTAACAAATTATACTACTAGTGACTTCAAGGATGACCCCATTTTATGGATTGACTTCGACTAACTTACTAAAAGCTCATTGTACAGAAGGGTGAAGTGTAAAATTCTCCCTGCCTTGTTATACCTAACAATAGTCAGTTAAATCTTAACTTAACGTAAACTTTGTTTTTCGTGTAAAGTGACTTTGATCTCTCTGGCTTATATCCGAAAATACACAATGTAGTTAGCGTAAGAGGTATGAGGTGCGATCGAAATATACTCTTCTTAGCTTCGTATTTAGGATTAATGTAGTTAACCTACCTTATAATCTCTAGGAAGGTCTTGTTCTTCAAACTTACATTGGACTAACTTGAGACAAATTAATCATGCGAATAATGCAGATTGTAACACCCTCCCCCCCTTAGGAACATTCATCCTCGGATGTAGGGAGTATAGGAAGGTCTCATCCCTATTGGGACTCTGTGAAATGGAAAATAGCTCAATCCTAATATAACCCGTTAATAAAAGCGTGTGATAGAATTGTAGTTTGTTTCGTCCCGTCCTTATATTTCACGTCATTTTCATAACATTGATACATTTCCTTAGATTTTTCTCACAGTTATACAGTACACTTTGTCACCCTCATCCGGCAATTTGTATCTCACAAAGAGACCCTATCATTTTCTTAGGGTTTTCGGATGGTTGTCATTACATAATAGGAAATTCATACTTTCGAGCTCAAATCTTAGTGCTTCGTTACCCCATTCTTGTCCTATATATCATTGTATTACTGAAACGATTTACATCCGAACCTCACTAACACATATCATGTTAAAGTCAAGAACCTTCAATATGTAAGTTAACACGGTCTAATCCTTCCACTGACGACTTGAGGATTCACTAACGAGACTTGAAGTGCTACCTCAACCTTACTTAAACTATCTGATTTTCTTCTTTTATACCTTGCATTCGTTAGCAACCACACTAATCCTATACTCCATCTTACACACATGGTAATTAACTGAGGTTCACATATATATGAGGTCTATTCCGTTGACATCGTAACATATACCGGCTAACTCTGGATAACTTCAAAGGGCAGGTTTGATATCTCTACCATGCCTTAATACCGTGCTCTCATCACGTCTATAGTACCATATTGGCTGGGTATCTCAAAATCCTATTTTTTTTATTCCTCATGTCTGTTACATCCCGTGTTTTCGTGCGTCGAAAAGTGTGCGAGTAAATGAGTAACGGACACGAGGTTATCCCCCAAGCTTATAGGTGGTTAAAGTGATGCTACACATGTATCGTAAGGATTTGAAGTTAAACCAATCGAAGAAAATAAGTTTCGTCGAGGTTTGAAATTTATATGAATGGAATACGGTCCAAGCTATAATATCCCGTATTTTTGGACTGGAAAATTTAATCGTCCAACATGAGCAAATTTATCCGAGCCCGGAGAATTCGATCACATCCAAGGATAAAAAAAAATCAAGAGCTCGGTGTATATAAGGAAGGAAGTCCCAAAATTATTTAAGACGAAAAAGTGTGACGACGATGATTGAAAATAATGTTTTATGTGTAGCAAATGAGGCCGTAGACTATGGTATATCACATGATTATGATAATAAGTATATGAAGTGTATTAAAAAATATTACTATTTGAGTATATTGAGATCAAGAAATTAATTATGTGGGTAATCGGTTAAATGATGGGATGAAGTGGGAAAGCAAGGAATTAATAACGGTATTAATTATCATTACATGGATAGGTGTTGATTGGGGTGCATGCACGTGTAATTAAGGTAGATAACAAGCTAGTGACTATGCTAAATATAAGGTGGATAGGTGGCAACCTTTTGGAATTCATTTGCAAGGTCATCATTTATTGTAGGACCTACATTTGTCACGACCCAACCCCGTAGGCCGCGACTAGTGCCCGAACTGGGCACCCGTACACACCAATTGATCAGAAATAGCATACGAATAACTTATACCGTATACAAATAACATATACAAACAGAAAGGTGAAACGTCGCCCCAAAGCTGTCGTATATATATATATACGTACCGCTGTCATAACTTTCAGCAGATAATACCACTCATAAGCCGATAGGGCTATCACAGTATAGGGGGACGTCCAGCACACAAATCACACGGACACAATTGAACAGTGACTACCTATAACCCACACATATATGTCTACAGACCTATAAGAATAATAACAGAATCATATGACGGGACAGGGCCCCGCCGTACCCGTGAATAAACAAATACATATATACAATAACAGAATTCGGACCAAAGTATAGGCTCCAGAACAAGGGAGCGCTCCAAGACCGCTGAACAGGAATCCTAAGCTGGTGGATCATTCAAATAAGTATCTGTACCTGCGCGGCATGAAACGCAGCCCCTGAAGAAAGGGGGTCAGTACGGAATATGTACTGAGTATGCAAAGCATGAATTGTAGTAAACAGGATCATAATCAAAACCAGAAGTATAGAAAATAAATGCAATATCCAGAATATCAAAATGCTTACTCATAAAAAAAAACACAAATCATGCATGGGGGCTCAGGAACTATGGTCGCCCGCCCGTCGTTGGCGCCATAACATAGCATCACACCGGAAGGTTTCATATCTCCGTATCCCCGTCGCACATCATAACACATCATAACATCATAGCATAGCATAACATCAAATATACACGGTACCCGGCCCTCTAGCGAGGGTCTCGGCGAACCGGACACATCATACTCCGGAATATAACATAGTGCGCACGATACATAACCGGCCCGGGACTCGGTGAAGGAGGTAACAACCATATGCACGAGCAGAGTCGTGAGCAACTATATGCAGTTTAAAACACTTTCAAAGACTCAATAAAATATTCAAAACGAATCATCATTTAAAAATCAAAACGATAGTCAAATCAAGTTTCTTCCGAATGTCGCTCGAGAACATATTCAATAGAACCTTAGGACTTATAGATATGTGTCAAACTATATGAAATAGCTTATGGAAATTAGGGGCATAATCGTCATTACAGACTCGATAGAGAAGTAAGTAGTCGACGTCCGAAGTTTAAGACGATAGTCACACTCAATCCTTTCAAAAGTCGTTAGTACTACGCAAAGGAAAGCCTCGGGGCCCACGGACGAGTATCAAACCAATCCGAGTCCATCTATAAAAGTTGGAGACCTTATTCATTATAGAATCTCCTACGAACGTTTCGAAGCGATCCGAGCTCGCCTATGAAAGTTACGGTCGTTCGTAGTTACAGAATCTTTTAAAAACAACATTCTTTACGCAACATTTGAAATCCACCTATACAAAAGACTTAAGAACCATAATTTGACAATATCAAGAGCATTAGCATCCGAAGTGAACAAGAATCGTATACGGGCTCGGATCTTAAGAATGGAGTTACCCCGAGACTCGTGTCATAGCCTACTTACTACTAAGACATGCCAAAGAAAGAAAGGTTAGGCTTTACATACCTCGTCCGCTCCCTACGCTAATCCAAACTTAAGCCTCGACTTCTCAAAATCTACAACAACATCATTAGGTACCAAACATTAGCCATAGATTCTTAAA
>NC_081347.1:44268498-44281279 GCF_029784015.1 Lycium ferocissimum | reverse complement strand
TGATGTTTTTACCCCTTGTTTAAACCTTTATCCTGATGATTACGTCAATGAACAAGGGTGTTGGCATAGTTCCTAATGATATTCGAGGGCTTCGACCTTCGTCTCCGAAAGGCCCCGATGTTACTTCATGAGTTATCATAAAATATATATATACAAAAACCCCAAAATTTTTTTTCGCATAAAAGGTTAAAATGGGGACGCCCAAAAAGGGATTATTTGGGTTTTCCCCGACCCCCATGGTGGGTCGCCCCCCCGACCCCCTGGGGGGTCGTTTCCCCAGCCCCATATGGCGGGTACATTATGATGATGATGATCTACTTATGTAAATTTGTGTTTTCAAAGTTACAACATGCATATCATACTCCCTTCGTGGCAAGTTCCAGTTTTAGGTGGTTCCTCTTCTACTTATGCTTGTTTCACTGCTCTATTATTATATTCATGCCTTACATACTCAGTACTTTCATCCGTACTGATGTCCAACTGCTTTGGATGCTACATTTTGTGCTGCAGGTCCTGACAGACTACTTGGTTGACCTTCTCAGTAGGTTGCACAGGATCAGCGGATAGTCGGCAAGCTCCATTTGTCCCGGACTTGCCTGGTCTTTTGGCTATGATATTTTGTTAATGTTTATGTATATCTTGGGTATGGCGGGGCCGTGTGCCGACTGCTATGTTATGTTATGCTCATTCCTAGAGGCTTATAGACATGTGTTATATGTATAGATGCTACATGTGGCCTTACCGGCCTTAGTTTGGTACTAATGTTGTTGTTGTGGCCTGTCCGCCATGCGATCATATATCGATATTAGTGGCGGCCTTGTTGGCTTGCGTATATGTATGTATATTAATGTGTTTGGCCTTCTCTTTATGCAGGTGATTAACACACAATATACACATGTCATATGATTTATCGTAGTTGTTTAAGTCAAATATGTTGAATGTACACCAGGTGGTATTCGGACGGTAAAGCCGGGTGCCCATCATGCCCTATGGTTTGGGGTGTGACAAACTTGATATCAGAGCAGGTCAGTCCTAAAGATGTCTATGAGCCGTGTCTAGTAGATTTTGGTTTATAGGTATGTAGCGCGCCACACTTAATAGCAGGAGGCTACAAGGCATTTAGGGTTGTTTCGTCTCTTTCTTGATCTAGATCGTGTGATAGAGCTGAGTCATAAGAAGTTCCTTCTTAGTCCTTCTTATACAATACAACGATCATCGCGACTAAGACGCAGACGATTAGTAAGACATTTGATGAAGGCAGTGGACAAAATGGAGTTGTAAGGACCGAATCTGAACCTATGTTCATGACGAAACAAATATAAATCTCCGGCAGATCATGGACACATTAGATGTGTGAGCCTGAAGTCAGAGCATTAGGATGTGAACTATCGCCTTAATTGTGTACGGTAGTGAAAGAGGTAGCAGAACACCAGGAGGAAAGGTAAGTTCTAAAAATTAGGGTTAAGGTGGGAAAGGCATAGGGTGCAAAAAGAAGAGGAATTGTAAGTTGTTGAGACTCAGACGAAGCAGCGCAAAGTGTTATGACCTCGTTTATAATAATGGTAAGAGCCTAGTTTGTAGTACCCATTTCAGTTGCAACCTGGAGACTTCTGAAAAGGTGGCTCTAGATAGGATAATGAATTCATAATTTAGTACGAGTTATAAAGACATTAGCGTTGGAACCAGCGATTGAATTGAGTGTTATTGCCAAGAAACTTGTTATAGTCCCTCACTAGGCAAAGGAAATGTATACGCTGAGTGTATTTAAGGACGCTATAGTCAGGTGCAGCTATTGAAGTAGTAGGCAACTTTGAGAGGCTAGATAGCTAAATGTTACTTTAGGGAATACGCACTTACCTCGATATAACTTATGCTACCAGTAAGGAAAAAGGGCATTAAAAAGGCTTGATTACGGAAAAACGAAGCTAGAAACGAAAAGATGTTCTGTCAAAGGATTGTTACGAATAGGATAGAACGATGAGTTCGACAGAGATGGGTAGGATAAGAAAAGCATTAGAACCCGATCCAATATGCAGAAAGTTAGATATCTAAATTCCTGCCTAGGGAATGAGTATTTCCCCAACGTGACTCAAATTCTGAGGAAAAAAAGATTTTAACAACTAATGAACAAGCTCGGTTGGAAAAAAAAGGGCTAGAAATGAAAGAACGTATGTTAAGGACCTTCCCAAAAGGGTATACCTCCAACTGAAGGGACGCAAGTGACCCATCTATCATATCTATCGACTATTGAAATAGGACTGGGAGTGCTGTTCGAGATATGATAAGTAGCAAAGTTCCACATCACGTGGGGATCAAAGGTAAGTTAATGCTCCTGAGGTGCAAGTATTAACTAGCAAGGAAAGGAATTATTTGGTATAAAGATAATTAAGGACTTACGGTAGGATCAACCGACCCATGATCGGAAGTTAGCAGTGAGTATACGGGTGTAAGACAACATGGTACTCTGTATATAATGATCATATGTGTCTTTTTTCCAGTCTTAAGTGAGTGGAGTGATAGACTATGGATAAGAAGGATGACTCGATCTACTAAAATATGATGATAATAGTACTCTGCGTGAGGTAAGCAAAGTAAATGTGGTGACTGACACCTTCAAATCGCAAATGTACTGCCAGTTTATGGTGTCTGGTGTTACACCCCGTAGTTTCGTATGTTGAGATTCGAGCTACCTTTCAAGAGGTATGTGAGCTTATATGTGTTTAACTTATGGTTATAAGGGTTTAAGTTCGTATAGTAAGCTACGGAAGGATTGAAGGGCAAGCGAATCAAGGAAATTAAATTTGTTGGAACTTGGAAGAAAATATGAGGGGCAATTTTTGTCCAAATTGGAGAAAGAATATCTTTTCGTAGATAAAGATTTTTGAAGCAAAGTAAAAGCCTAAAATAAAGTTCGTCGAGTCTAGTTTTCAACACAACAAACCGCTCGTCGATACGACAACGGAGTAAAGAATTATGGATGTTACAAGTTAGGGGCAAAAGCGGAAATGCTGCTACGGAATCCAAATACATCTGATCGACTTACTACTGATGCAAGCTAAAGTGACAGACCCGGAATTCCGACCCCCTATACAAGGGCCAAATCTGACCCTAAACCTCATTTTTCTCCATTTTGTTTCCCCAAAAACACTTGAGAGATTCTAGAGAACATTGAGGGATCATTTTGTAAGCGGATTAAAGTGGCGGAGTATTAATTGAGGCTCGGGTAACGTGTAGTCGCGCTTATAGTGTTGTTTTGCAACAGAGTTGGTTCGAATTCAACACTAATATTGAAGGTTTTGTTGTCCTAGTAAGAATAAGGTATGAATCTTTTCCTTTTGATGTTGATTTCGATTTACGTACAAAGATAGAGTTATTAAATAGTCGAGTTACAAGTTGGTTAGTTGAGGGATTTGGAAAACATAGTGGGGGACGTTTTATAGAGTATATTAGTGTTGATAATGTTGTTGTTGATGTTGATATTGTTGTTTTGTTGTTGGTTGTTGATATTATGATTTCGGGCTAGGCACATAAACTGGGGGAATCTTTAAATTTAATGAATTCTAAAGGGATTTTATGTTAAAGGCTTAAGACAAGTGTGTGACATTAATTGAGCCTAATGATAGTATGAATGGTTTTATATGTAAATTGCGAGTCAGGAGATAAGTTGGAAAGTCAAGAAGCAAGATTCCAAGTATGTTAAGGCCCGTCCCTTTCTTTTAAAAGGCATGATTCCTATGTTATGATTCCCTATATGATATCCATAAGATTCTTACTCATAGAAATGCTAGAAGTCTATAATTCTCAGAATTCTTATGATGACTCCAATTCTAGAGACTTCCAAAGTCCAAGTTCTAGATGTTTTCATGACATGATTGGGCGTGCTAGGAAATTCTTGATTGCATTCATGATAAGTGACCTCATCTTATGCTAGTGATCATCCAAAGAGAGACATGAAAGTAATGATGATTATGATAGTGATGATGATTACGATAGTGATGATGATTATGGTAGTGATAATGATTTCAATTCTAGAAAGGCCAAAGTTTAAAGCCCACCATGTTTTCGTGCTACTATTGAGCTGGTCACCTGATTACTAACTCCATTCATTATTGTTGATCTCACCTTATGACTATTGTTCCTTCAAGGTGAGGTGTGCCAATAACGTTAGCTTCATAATGGAAATCGGACGTATAGCGACTTTACGTCACTCCGATGAATTTAGAAACGTGTTATCAAGGAATATTTTGTGAGACAGGAATAGAGTGCTAACGAAGATGAGGTATTTGATGCTAGAAGGGAGGATTATGATGTATCTCAGGATTGGGTTAAAGTTTAGTTAAGCGGGAAGAAGTTTTAATGGCCCAGAAACGTGCTTATGAGTTTTATATGGTTATATAGGCGTTGACGGATAAGTGGTGATCATGGGAAGTGCATAGAAGCTATTAGATAAAGAATGAGCACTAAAAGAATATAAAGGGTTATAAAGGATATTTGGATCGGGCTACACGTACCGTAGCACTTGCATTTGCATTGCACCGGATCGAGCTACACGTACCGTAGCACTTGCATTTGCATTGCACCGGATCGGGCTACACATACCGTAGCACTTGCATTCGCATTGCACCGGATCGGGCTACACATACCGTAGCACTTGCATTTGCATAGCACTGGATAGGGCTACACGTACCGTAGCACTTGCATTGCACTGGATCGGGCTACACGTACCGTAGCACTTGCATTGCACCGGATTGGGCTACATGTGCCATAGCGCTTGCATTTGCATTGCACTGGATCGGGCTACACGTACCGTAGCCCTTGCATTTGCATTGCACTAGATCGGGCTACACGTACCGTAGCACTTGCATTTGCATTGCACCGGATCGGGCTACACGTACCGTAGCACTTGCATTTACATAGCACCGGATCGGGCTACACGTACCGTAGCACTTACATTTGCATAGCATTGGATCGGGGTACACTTACCGTAGCACTTGCATTACACTCGATCGGGCTACACGTACCGTAGCACCTGCATTTGCATATCACTAGATCGGGCCGTACGTTCCTCAGTACTATTATATGGGATATGGATCGGGCCGTACGTTCCTCGACACTATTATATGGGATATGGATCGGGCCTTACGTTCCTAGGCACTATTATATGGGATATGGATCGGGCTGTACGTTCCTCGTCACTATGACCTATACATGTCATACGCCCTTAGAGGCAATTTCAGTAAGCAGAAAGGTACAGATATGTTCAGATGATCAGACATATAGATGCATTTAGTCAGCCAGTGTAGCTTATGAGTTTTAGATTTCCTTCATGACTATATGGATTGTACGAAGGGTACAGATGTGAGCACCGATCAGTTGGGTAGTTAGTACTAGAATGATAAGTAGATCAGAACCACAGTGTTGTACACAGATATAGTTAAGCATACGAGAGTATCAGAAGACATGTCTTATATATGGAACGGGTTGCACGCCGCAATATATGTTCGGATAATGTTTTGGTAATAAGTTAACCAGAGTCTTGGTAGGGTATAAAGACCTAGTGGAGATTGCAAAAATATGAAGAGGTATATATGTATATACCTATGCTAGATTTACATCGGTAACTCATGAGTGCCAGGTTGTGTCACACCCTAATTTTCGATAGGGCATGATGGGCACCCGACCCTTACCTAGGGCCGAGCGAACCCGCTGACTCTCGTAATACTCATATTCATACTGGGCCCGCAAAACATGACATAAGCACATAATGAAAAATTTTCAGAAAACAAACATGCTTTTCATATTTTTCAAATCGAATGAAATCCGTAGTCATAACAAATCTGTAACATAATGCATACTGATATATCGACATAGCCGCTAAAAAACAAATCGCAACATAGTGCGTAGTAACATATCGAGGCTCGCCTAGCCGCTCACACAACCGACGTATCATACACTCGACTGCGTACGCAAAGTCTCTAACATAACTCCGGATATCATAACTTTAACACTCGACTAGGCGGCTCAGGAAGAAAATGGGCTCGCCAATCCCGCCGGAACATCTTCAACTCATCCGTATATACCGCACGCGGCATGAAACGCCCACCCCCGAAGAAAGGGGGTCAGTACGGAATATGTACTGAGCATGTAAAGCATGGCATACAGAAAATGAGATCATAACCGAAGTAAGGAGTACGGAAAGTGAGCATAATAACTAGAATACCAAAGGGCTTGCATCTGAAACATAAATCGCACATCAGAGGTACAGAAGACAAATATAATAGTCAGAATGCCCAAAACGCTTACTCCTGAAATACGAATCATGCATATCAATGTCATGTACCATATCCGGCCCATAATAGGACTGAGTGACATCAGCGAATAATCATCAAACTCATACCGTAACACATCATAACATCATAACCTGTCATATAAGATGTCACTAACCGATGTGGGATTTGCCTAAATCAATGTGGGATTCGCCTAAACCAATGTGGGATTTGCCTAAACCAATGTGGGATTTGCCTAAACCAATGTGGAATTTTGCCTCATCATTGGGTTTGCCCCACCACCGGCTCCGATACCAACTGATCATATTCCAGAATACATACATATAACATATAACGTGTCCCGGCCCTCCAGTGAGGGACTCGATAACCAGAATCATCATATCATCATATATCACATCATATCATCGAATATCATATCATATCATCATAAATCATATCATATCATATGCGGTCCATAATGGGACCAGGATTAGGCCCGAACGTGGTCGCCACTCCATCCGGCGCCACAACACATCATACTTAATATTGTATACCTCCGAACACACATCATACTCTACGTATCACATCATATATCATATCACATCATACCCAGGAAAACACATCATACTTCGAATATAAGCATAGTGCGCACGATAACATACCGGCCCTAGGACTCGGCGAAAGAGGTAACAACGAACGCACGAACGAATCGTAAGTAACCATATGCATAAAAATCATTATTGACAGACTCCATGAATAATCAAAGCGAACTGTTATTTCGAAACCGAACCAATAGTCAAATCAGGTTTTCTTCCGAATATCACTCGGGAACATATCAAACCGAACTTCAGAAACCATAGTCACGTATCAAAATCACATGCACAAAAATCCTCATTTCAGACTCAACAGATACATAAGTAATCATACTCGGGGGTCGGAAAGATAGTCATATTAAATTCTTTCAAAAATAGGTCGTTAGAACCAAACATAAAAAGTCGCGGGACCCACGGACGAGCGTCAACCCAATCCGGGCCCGCATATGAAAATTAAGGTCATTACTCATCATGAAATCATTTGCGAAGATATCAAAGCGATCCGAGCCCTTTCTTGAAAGTTACGGGCGTTCGTAGTTTCAGAATCGTTTAGGAACAAAACTCTTTTGAAAACAAAATTTCTATGCAACTTTTGAAATTTAGTCATACAAAAGACATAAGGACCATAATTCGACTACATTAAGACTACGAATATCTAGAAACAAATAAGAATCATTTACGAGCTTGATCAAAGCAATCGGTTCTGCTACTATGAAAGTTAACATTTTTAGACATAAGATCCTTTCGAACAAACCGATTACATAGCATTTCAAATCCAATCGTATCAAAGACATACGGTCCATAGCTTGACCACATTAAGGATGCCAACATCAAGAAGGAAATATGAATCATAAACATGTTAAAGGTTTTACGAATAGAATTACCCCAAGGCTCATAACATATAACAACTTACTTAGCCTGTAGGACATGCCAAAAGGAAAGAAGGATAAGCTCACATACCGTTTGCTTCTAAGCTAATCCAACTCAAGTCTCGCTCTCAAAATCTACAATATCGTCATTAGACACGAAACATTAGCCATAGGCACTTAGTAATCCAATCCCAAACTAGCACTTTATCTACGAAAATTTGGACAGCATTTCCCCTATAAATTCAACAATCCCGAGAATTCAACTCGGCCAATATCATCAACAACAATACCAACAACCATTCCAACAATATCAATAAGTAATTTCAAACGCATTCTAACATTAACAACCTTCATCCACATAATTCGACGACATTTCATTTTACCTTCCATTTAACTACATACATTCAAATCAATATCGACGCTCACATATTCAAATACTAATCCGAGATCATTCAAACAAAATTCAAGAATGCTTCAAACAATCCACCCAACATTCAAACAATCCAAACAATACACCATGGAACCCGAAACCTTCCTAACTCAACATGAACAATAATAACATATTTCTTTCTTCCAAAACTCATAAACTACTCCAACAATCCACACTTAACAACATCATCTTCATAAATACAAGAAATTACATTTAATTCACATTAGCTTTCAAAACGCCCACACACGATTGTAACCTCAATTTGAACCATTAAACTTTCATTTGCATCATTGAATCCACAACACAACAATCCAAAACACTAAATAAAATTTTGTTCATCATTCCTACATAACACCACATATACACGGCCAAGCTCACAACAATTATAACTTCCAACTTGAACCATTCAATACCTTCATTCTCATCACATAATCCATGACAACAACAACCAAAATACTAAGTAAAATCAATTCGCCATAACCTACTCAAAACAGCCCCTATACGGCCAATCCTCAACATGCATAATTTCATGAGTCTCATTCATTTTCTACACACTACAACAACACACAAACATGCTAAAATACAATTAATTCATCACTCCTTCACCACAACACATACCACACGGCTACAATCAATACACACACGGCTCAACTTCAACTTGCAATATTTCATGAATTTCATTCATTTTCACATACTACAAATACGTACAAACCATCCATAACACATGAAAGAGAAGATTAAACCATACCTTTTCCACCCAACTTTTCTACACGGCTAGGAATGAGAACTTCAAGAACAAACACTTTGCTTGCTTCAACAACAACTCCATGTTGTAGAGGACCTTCCATTGAGTTGAAAACCTAGAAGAAAATATTTTTTTGTGATCAATTTTTGGACCTCAATTTCCATGGTCATGGCCGAAAGTCTCCATATTTTTTTCTCCAAGCTTCTTGATTTTTCTAGGTGCTAAATGATGAAGATGACTAAATTGTCATCTTATCTCACCATATATAATTATCACATGTGGGCTATGACCCACATCCAACACATGGCCACATATGGCCATTTCATGAAATATTAAGTTTTCAAATTTTCACTTCTAGCCCTTAATTTTCATGAAATGCTCAACTTTCATAATTCACTTTTAACCCAAATTTTTCTTATTCCAAATTTACCCCTAACACTCCATGCCAATGAAAAGATGAATATGCAACTTGTGCACTTTTAACAAAATCGGAAGAAAATATAACCTTGTCCTTAACTTATCATGATTAGCTCGGATTATCCCAAGGTACAAAATACGGGATATAACAGGTTGATTCTTATCTTTCTTCATTACAGTACATGCTCATTATGTTACATTTTTCCGCACTTACATACTCGACAATATTCGTCGACGTCCTTTTTAGGGGACACTACGCCATGCCGGGTATAGCACAGACGAGATGAGGACTTTTTGCAAAGAGGCTCCTTCTAGGTACCAGTTTTGATTGGTGAGCTCCACTTATTTCTGGAGTATTGCTGAGTCTGGGATTGTACATGTGTTTTTGCGTTACGGGTATGTCGGGGGCCCTGTCTCAACTTACATACTTCAGTCATGTTCATAGAGACTTTGCAGATAATTTGTTGTGTACAACTAGTCTTGCTTCTGTCACTTGATATGTCGGCATCGTAGGCCCATTTTACAGGTACATATGCATGATATTAAGTTCATAGTTGGCCTCCTTGGCCTTATTTTTCCATTTGAGACATAGACGATGTGAGTTACAGCTTGGTTCGCTCGGTCCCGTAAGGTGCTGGGTGCCAGTTACGCCTCACCAAGGTTGGGGTGTGACATCTAGATTAAAGGGAAAAGTACTTGAGGGTTGCTAGAGCTAGATAGTGGAGAGATTCATTCGAACCTAAGAGACGGCAAATCTTATCACTCAGAATATCACCGCGCTAGCTGTAACACTAAATTAAGATGGCAATAAATAGGGAGATTATGCCTTGATCTATAGTTTAAAAAAAACCAATTTCGGTGGAGTCAGGTAATGACATTGTCACGACCCAACCCCGTAGGCCGTGACTAGTGCCCGAGCTGGACATTCGTACACACCTGATAACTATAATCGTCCACAACTAGCATAATAAAGAACTTATATATAGAAAGGCATGACGTCGTCTCAAAACTCGTCGCATATATACATATCACAACAACTCGTCTCCGAGGAGTTACAAATTTCAACAACATAACATCGTATATAAGCCGCAAGGCTATCATAATATAGGGGAGCGTCCCGGCCATACACGAGCCGACAAGGCTATCATAACACAAGCCTTCCAAAACATGTATATATATATATATATATATATATATATATATATATATATATCGCAAGCCGACAAGGTCGCCATTACACACAACATCCCAAAACATATATATATAAGCAAGCCGACAAGGTCCGCCACTACGAACGGGAACGCCCAAAACATAAGTCATACGGTATCACAACCGAACAATAACTATACACAACCCACACATATGTCTACGTACCTCTAAGAGTGAAAAAAGTAACATATGACGGGACAGGCCCCGCCGCACCCCCGGATAAGCATATATATATAAACAAAAGTTCATGCCAAAAAGTATAGGCTCTGGAACAAGGAGCACTCCAAGATATCAAAATAGATATCCTAAGTCGGCGGATCACCAAAAAGAGCGTTCTACCGCGAGCACGAAACGCAACCCCCGAAGAAAGCGGTCGACGAAATACGTACCGAGTATATAAAGCACGAAATACAGAATGATTTGATAACCGGAATAAGAAGTACGTAAAACAAGTACAATAGACCAAATACCAAAATGCTTGCTTTTGAAACACAAATCATGCATGTCAATATCATATATCATATCCGGCCCATTATAAGACTCGGTGGAACATGGTCGCCACCCCGTCTTTGGCACCATAACACAACATACTCCAGAACACAGCATAACTCCGTATCACAACATAACTCCGTATCACAAAGATAACTCCGTATCACAAAGATAGCACCATAACACAAGCATAAAACCATAATATATATATATATACCGTACCCGGCCTCTAGCGAGGAACTCGGTGAAAGATGTAATAACAAAGTAATGCACGAGCGAGTAGTGAACAAATCATATGCATATAAATCATCTTTTGAGACTCAATAGATAAGTAGACCAACCAACGCCGAGTATCGGACGATAGCCATATTAAGTACTCTTTGAACATCATTATGAACTATATCAAAATAAAGCCTCAGTGGATCATAGACATGTATCAAATTAATACGAAACAACTTATGAAAGTTATGGTCATTTTCGTTATTATGAAGTCTTTCAAGAATAGGAACTTTTATGCATCATTTACTATCCAATCATATAAAACTCGAGGACAATAGCTCGACTATATTAAGAATTCTAACATCAAGAAGTTGAATAGGAATCATAACCATGCTTGGAACTTATGAATAGAGTTACCCCGAAGCTCATATCGTATCATACTTACATCTAGGACATGCCAAAAGAAAGAAGGGATAGGCTTTACATACCTTATCCGCTCCAAGCTAACCATAAATCCGATCCCGGGTTTCCCAATCTACAATAACATTATTGATATCAAGTATTAACTATGGCGCGCTCAAAATCCAAAGCCTAAGCTAGCACGTTACTTAACAAAATTCGGGCAGCATTTCCCCTGAAAACTTAATAATCCCCGAGATTCCAATTCAGCCAAAACATCCATCAAAATACCAACAACAATAATACCAACAATTTCATATCAAACTAGAATTAAATCCATTCTTAAATCACTTCCACAACAGCCTAATATATATTCCTATACCGATGCTTGTATATACTTCTTTATTTCCGTATATACGTAGTATAATGTTATAACCCGTATTTTACACCTTTGGACACCTTGGGATTGTTGAGACAAATTAAGGACAATGTAATGTATTGATCTTGTTTGGTATATAAGTTGGTTATGAAAAATTTAGACGTGGAAATATTGGAAAAGACTAAGGGCAAAATGGGAATTTTGAAAATTAATTTCATGGATTAGCAAAAATATGGACAAAATAATTGGGCTTGAAAAATTTACAAAAAAAAAAAAAAAAAAACAACCCAAAAGGGGTGGCCGGCCAAAACTTGAAAAAAATGGAAAAAAAAATACCCAAGCCCATATAATTTGATCATGTGAGGAATAATATAAAGGGCAATTATTCATTAAACCCCTTAGAACTTTCAAGACAAATAATAGAAGGAGAAAAACAAGAGAAAATAAGAACAACAACAACAAGCTATTCGGCCAAGACAAGGGGAAAATCACCCCTCAAAATATTGTGTCACGACCCAGCCCCGTGGGCCGCGACTGGCACCCTATTTGGACACCCAAACGGATATTCATATCAAATCATCATAATTCATCATAGCTCCGATATTATATTCATTAATTTAAACGGATATAAGATATCATATCAAGATCGGGCGGGCGAATATACATCGCGAACGCATATACACATATGTACATATGGGCCGCTATGGCCCCCGCACAAACGGGACCGCATAAAGGTACAAATCACAACAAACAAACATCGTAGGAC
>NC_081347.1:44221877-44268398 GCF_029784015.1 Lycium ferocissimum | reverse complement strand
TCTCCAATAAATTCTCCTTGCCACCAAAGATAGTTTCTTGGCAAAATAATTATACCACTTTGTAGAGAGTCTTGAGCTTGACAAGAATTCAAGAAAATTATAATTTTTGAATCAAGGTTGAAGGCTTGAGAATTTTTTTCTCTTTATTTTTTTTTTCTCCTCTTTCTCTTTGGCCGTGAGCCTCTCCTCTTCTTTTTTTTTTCTTGATTTGTTTGATTTCTTGAGAATTCTAGAGATGAACTCCTCTTTATAATAATTAGTCACATGCTTGGCATATGACTAATTCCATGGGTTGGGCCAAGGCCATGTTGGCCGGCCACCCCCCTAAATTTTGGGCCTCATTTTTCCATTTTTTTTAGCCCAATTGGTTATAATTCTTGTTTTGAAATTCCCGGAACAAACCTCCAAAATTCCAATTCCACCCTTAGCCTTCCTCGATAATTCCGCATCCATACTTCCATAACCGGCATTCACGTATTAAGAAAAATTCAAACATGACCTTATTCTTTACAAGTCAAGGTTATTCCCAAATTTTCCAAATACACAAAAAATGCCAGATATAACAATTCTGTTGAGTCAGTAATAAGGATTTATGTGCGTATGGTTTCTCGGTTCGTAAATGATGTGTTTTTCGGAGTATGATGTGTCCGGTTCGCCGAGCCCCTTTTTGGCCGGGAACCGTATATGGATTATGGTGTTATGATGTGTACGGTACGCCGAGCCCCTTTCGGCCGGGTAATGTGTATATATGTATGATGTGTATTTCGAAATATGATGTGATACGAAATCTGATACGATATATGATCAGTTGGTATCGGAGCCGGTGGTGGGGCAAACCCAATGGTGGGGCAAACCCAGTGGTGGGGCAAACCCAATGATGAGGCAAAATTCCACATTGGTTTAGGCAAATCCCACATTGGTTTAGGCAAATCCCACATTGGTTTAGGCGAATCCCACATTGATTTAGGCGAATCCCACATCGGTTAGTGACATCTTATATGACAGGTTATGATGTTATGATGTGTTACGGTATGAGTTTGATGATTATTCGCTGATGTCACTCAGTCCTATTATGGGCTCTGACATGGTACATGACATCGATATGCATGATTCGTATTTCGGAGTAAGCGTTTTGGGCATTCCCCGACTATTATATTTGTCTTCCGTACCTCTGATGTGCGATTTATGTTTCAGATGCAAGCCCTTTGGTATTCTGGTTATTATGCTCACTTTCCGTACTCCTTACTTCGGTTATGATCTCATTTTCTGTATGCCATGCTTTGCATACTCGCACATATTCCGTACCGACCCCTTTCTTCGGGGCGCGTTTCATGCCGCGCAGTACCCTCGTATGAGTAGATGATGTTAGCGTAAGATGTTCCAACGGATTGGCGAGCTCCACTTCCTCCGAGTGCTGCCGAGTCCGAGTGCTTTTGTACGGTATGCGAAGTTATGGTAGAGACTTTGCAGACAGTGTCGAGTGTATGATATGTTAGTTTTGTAAGCGGCTATGTAAGCCGATGATTCATTATGCATTATGTTACGAACTTAATATGTCGGCAGATTTCATACGGTACTAGTCTTGTTTGATTTGATAAAGATGAAAGGCATGTTTGTTTTCGAAAAAAAATTTCATTATGTGCTTGTCATGTTTTGCGGGCCCAGTATGATTATGAGTATTACAAAAGTCAGCGGGTTCGCTCGGCCCTAGGTAAGGGTCGGGTGCCCATCATGCCCTATCGGAAATTAGGGTGTGACAAGAATAACGGGCATAATGTGCCTCGCCCATAACTCCGTCGCCGCGCCACCCGCAACCTCGTGTACACATAATCGCCCCCCGTGTAGTAGTACTCCGTCGGTGTAATCTCGAACGAGTCTTCTCCTTTTCAAGGGTCGTATCTCCGTACCGTGCCGAATAGGGTCCTCACACCGACGTTACCTTTAATGAAAGTTTTGACCACGATCCTAGACTTAGAAAATCGGATAAAGAATGTGGGAATTGAGATTTTTCCGTTCGGTCGTGATATGGTGGTTTACGCCCATGAACAGTCCAGAAAGTCGTAGTCTAGGCTTTAACCTCGTACACTTTAATGAAAGTTTTGACCACGATCCTAGACTGGTCGTATTCCAATTTACGCCCATGAACAAGGTCGTATTCCAATTAATGAACGATCCGAAACCAAGAATTTCGAACATTCCGGAATTTGACATTTTGAGGTCATATGGTTAAATACGGACCGTATTTCACTTTACGGCCCGTATTTCAAAACGTGTTTGGAATTTGAGAAAACTTCCTTGATGAAAGTTGTAGAGCATTGAAATACCTTTCCAACGGTATCTTACGGGGGTCAAACGGACATCTGTGCAAAGAGTTATGGCCATTTTACTGAAGAGATGCGGTAGTCCATATCGCAAAATACGACCCGTATAGCAAAATTACGACCCGTAAACTGAAAATACGGCCAGCACGATGTTGGACGTAAATTGCATTTTCCCAGGACACTATATATTCGTCCATATCTAGTTCAAATCATTATTTTTCATTCCTTCAAACCCTAGAACGACTTCCTACCCTCTTCCTTCATCAAGAACACCAAGGTAAGTCCATTCTAATTATTCCAACTCAATTCTAACACTTATCCTTATAATCTAAACAAGATATTATCATTCCAAAACTAGGGTTTTCAAGAAAACCCATCTCAAGGTTCAAGAATTCAAGACTTTGGAAATCCTCTTCAAAGCTCAAGTCTTTAATTCAAGCTTTGGAGCGACTAAGGTATGTAGAACTTCCATCCACATGTGGGAATCTCTACGTTCTTCCCCATGCTCCGTTTCTTGATATTCATGAAGTACAAACCCTAGGGCATTAAACCCAACATATTGGTAGCCCATAGTTATGTATTTATGTACATGAATTTTGTATCTATATTCGTCATTGTATTCCTAATCTTCCATTATGGTTATTAGGAACCCTAGCTTAATCCATGAATCATGAATTCTTCCTCATGTGTTCTCATTATGTTATATGAAAATTTATGATTTTATGTAGCAAGTCACATGCATGTTTTCAAGACAATTACTTATATAATTATGAACTATTGTTATTACTCATGAATCAAGAACATGTTTGCAAGACTATGACAAGTTATTTCATGAAACCATGTTTACAAGTTATTTCATGAAACCATGTTACAAGTTATTTCGTGAAATCATGATTACAAGTTATTTACAAGTTATTTCACGAAAATCATGGGCTTCTTAGCCAACTATATCATGTTCATGTTTTTGGGATTGCTTAGTTAACCGAGAAGGCTCAGATAGCCTGAAACTACGTTGCCACCGTAGGATAAGGGTTGTCAGCAAGGAGGCAACACCTTCATTATGCAGTTTGGATCCTTACATGCTATTATTACTTAAATCTCATATCCCTTGGCAAGGTGTGAGTGTTCTCCTGGTAGGGCGCAAGTACCAGATCATGTTGTCGGTTACACTATAGCATTCCCCACGTTACAAGAAGTTTTATATACATGTATTTTCATCGAATTACCATTTTTAGACTTTACTCACGTTTCATGCTCATGTTCAAGTTACATTCAGTTTCAGTTCATGTCCTATACCTATGTTGTGCCATGTTCTTCATTTCGACGGGTTTTACATACTAGTACTATTCACCATGTACTAACGTCCCTTTTGCCGGGGCCTGCACTTCGCGGTGCGGTATACCGATTTTCGGGAGCATACGCACAACGCGCAGGGATCACCTCGGTTATCGGCTTATTGGTGAGCCCCACTCCTCTCGGGGTTCAACATGGAGTCTATATTAGTATGCGGTTTATGGTAGTCCGGGGCCATGTCCCGGTAGTTAGTATTCGGACATGTTTTAGAGGTTTCATAGACGATATTAGTTCACGAGTCGGTTATGCTTTCATGTTTGCGTACTATTACGTTTTCATGAATTTTCATGCTATGAGATAATTTCAAGACTTTATTCCGCAAAATATATTTTCATGATTTATTTAAATTGCATCACATAGATATATTGTTTGATGCCCATGTTGACAAGCAAGCCATGAGGTTCGCTCGGACACATACAAGCAAGGCCCGAGTGCCGTGTTACGCCCAGGCCATGGTTCGGGGCGTGACAAAGCTTGGTATCAGAGCCTAGGTTCAAGTGTCTTTAGGGAGTCTATGAAACCGTGTCCAGTGGGGTCACTTTTATATGTGTGAGGGCCCCATGCATATAAACAGTACCACCAAGACATTCGGGATTGTCTCACTTCTTTCATATTCTAGATCGTGCGATTAGAGCAAGACTTTTAGGATGTTTTCTAATTCGTGCGTGTACGTATTTTCGAGAAAATGCCTGCGAAAAGGAAATACACCGAAAAGGCTACGACCACTAGCCAAAGGGCTCTTCGCGGAAGCAACTCGCGAAGAGACCGTTCCGACTCAGACAGCAGCCCCAACCGCTCCTCTTTGTTACACCTCCTACTGATTCGGATGGGGATGTTAGGAGTGCTATCAATATGCTCACACAACTGGTAGCAGCTCAGGCCCAACGTCAGGAATCTGGGTCAAGTTCAGGAAATAATGGAGAGTCTTCTAAGACTAAGGATTTCCTCAGAATGATCCCCCAGTCTTCACGGGAACAAAGAAAGACGAAGACCCTCGGACTACATTGATGCTCTTCGAGAAAATCTTCGGGATTATGACGATTCACGTAAAGCGAAGCGACTACTTTTGGAGCTCATCGGTACAACAGAGCATTGCTAACACATGGTATGAATCTTGGGAATTGTCCCGAGGTGAGGATGCACCCGATGCTACATGGGATGAGTTTGCAAGTGCATTCCTAGACCACTTCATGCCGCAGAGAGGTCGGGAAGCTAAGGGCGAGCAATTCCTAAAGCTCAAGCAGAATGGCAGGTCGGTTCAGGACTACTATTTGGAATTTGTCAGTCTGGCTAAGCATGCTCCACATATGGTACCGGATATGAGGGCGAGAGTGAGAAGGTTTGTTGGAGGACTTGATTCCCATTTGTATGATGGGGCCAATATTGCTGCACAGAATGGGGGAATGACCATCTCCAAGATGGTTGCTTTCGTACAGGGCAATGAGACGAGGCTAAAGGAGGAGGAAGCCTTGCAGAAAGAGAAAGACAAGGAGTTCAACAAGAGGGTCAAGTCTACCGGACAGTTCAGCGGGAACGGGAACAGGAAATTCTTTAAGAACAGGTCAGCAGGACCTGCTCCGTCCACAGCAAGTGCTCCAGTTTCCAAGTTCAGGAAAGATAACCGTCAGCAGAATTTCAGGTCGCCAGGCTCCCAATCTCAGGCCAGTGTGACTCAGAGTAACTTCACCAATCCGATTTGTGCTAAGTGTGGGAAGAGGCATCCTGGGGAGTGCCGCTCTGGATCGAATATTTGCTATGGGTGTGGCCAGCCGGGCCATGTTCAGCGAGATTGCCCTTCAACCAGACAGGGCACAGGAGGTAATCGGACTCAGTCAATAAATTCGTCGGTTCCTCATAATAACCAAACTCAGGCAGGACGTGCACCAGCTAGATCCGGCAACACAAGCGGTGGCCCAAACGTTTGTATGCTTTGACCGGGCGTCAGGATATCGATGCTCGTACTGATGTTGTCACAGGTATACTCACCGTTTTCAGTTTCGATGTTTATGCTCTCATGGACCCTGGATCCACCCTATCCTATGTCACCCCTTATGTTGCTAGGAAATTTGGTATTGAACCCGAAAGGCTAAAGGAACCTTTTGAAGTGTCAACGCCGGTTAGTGAGTCGATCATAGCCCGACGTGTCTATAAGGGGTCATCCCGATCGAGTCTATCACCATGTTGTTCCGGACCTATGTGAGTTAGAAATGGTAGATTTTGATGTAATCATGGGCATGGACTGGTTATATTCATGTTATGCGTCAGTTGATTGTAGAACCAAAGCTGTAAATTTCAAGTTTCCTAATGAGCCAGTCTTAGAGTGGAAGGGTGATTCAGTAAGTCCCAAGGGTAGGTTTATTTCTTACCTCAAGGCAAGAAAAATGGTGTCTAAGGGTTATATCTATCATCTCGTTCGGGTTAGGGATTCAGCTTCCCAGACCCCAACTCTTCAGTCAGTCTCTGTTGTTAATGAGTTTCCAGAAGTCTTTCCCGAGGATCTTCCCGGAATCCCTCCTGATAGGGAAATTGATTTCGCAATTGACCTACTCCCAGGTACGAAACCTATATCTATTCCACCTTATAGAATGGCTCCAGCCGAATTACGAGAGCTTAAGGCTCAACTCAAAGATCTTCTAGACAAGGGTTTTATCCGACCCAAATCTCTCCATGGGGTGCCCCAGTCCTTTTTGTGCGCAAGAAAGATGGTTCTTTGCGTATGTGCATTGACTATCGCCAGCTCAATAAAGTCACGATCAAGAATAAATACCCTCTTCCACGAATAGATGACTTATTTGATCAGCTTCAGGGTGCCCAATGTTACTCCAAGATAGATCTCCGGTCAGGTTACCATCAGCTTAAGGTTAGGGGACAAGATATTCCTAAGACGACCTTTAGAACCGTATATGGTCATTTCGAATTCTGTGTCATGTCCTTCGGTTTGACCAATGCCCCAGCAGCATTTATGGACCTCATGAATAGAGTCTTTAAGCCATATCTCGACCTCTTTGTCATTGTCTTCATAGATGATATCCTCATTTACTCCCGTAGTGAGGCCGAGCATGCAGAGCACCTTCGTATAGTTCTTCAGATTCTCAAGGACCGCAAGTTGTATGCAAAATTCTCTAAGTGTGAATTTTGGCTCAAGTCAGTAGCCTTCTTAGGTCATGTGATTTCCGGTGAGGGTGTTCAGGTTGACTCTCAGAAGATTGAGGCCGTTAAGAATTGGCCCAGACCCACATCAGTTTCAGATATCCGCAGTTTCTTGGGTCTAGCAGGCTATTACCGACGTTTCGTAGAGGGGTTTTCGTCTATTTCAGCACCATTGACAAAGCTGATGAAGAAAGAAGTTAAATTTCAGTGGTCAGATGCCTGTGAGCGCAGTTTCGAGGAATTGAAAACGAGATTGACTTCTGCGCCGCAGTTTTGACTCTACCAGAGGGAACCGAAGGGTTCGTGGTTTATTGTGATGCTTCGGGAGTTGGTCTCGGATGTGTCTTAATGCAGCATGGTAAGGTTGTAGCTTATGCATCCCGTCAGCTCAAGGTTCACGAAAAGAATTATCCGACTCATGACCTAGAGTTGGCAGCTGTAGTTTTTGCACTTAAGATATGGCGTCATTATTTGTATGGAGTGCATGTTGACATTTTCACAGATCATAAAAGCCTGCAGTATGTCTTCAAGCAAAGGGAGCTGAATCTTAGGCAAAGAAGATGGCTCGAATTGCTTAAGGATTACGATGTGGATATTCTTTACCATCCGGGGAAAGCGAATGTTGTAGCGGATGCTCTTAGTCGGCGTTCCATGGGAAGTTTAGCCCACGTGGACGTAGATAAGAGAGTTATGACAAAGGAAGTTCACCGTTTGGCCAATCTTGGAGTTCGACTTTTGGACTCAGAGGATGGTGGTGTGGTTGTTCAAAATAGGGCTCTTTCCTCTTTAGTTGTTGAAGTCAAGGAGAAACAGTTTAGCGATCCCTACTTATTGCAGCTGAAAGAGGGGATTCACAAGCATAAGACGACGGCTTTCGAACAAGGGGGAGATGATGGTACCTTGAGGTACCGAGGTAGATTGTGTGTTCCAGATGTAGATGGGCTCAGAGAGCGAATCATGTCAGAGGCTCACAATTCCAGGTATTCCATTCACCCGGTTCTACTAAGATGTACCATGATCTTAAGGAGATTTATTGGTGGAATGATATGAAGAAGAATGTAGCGAGACTTTGTAGCTAAGTGTCCGAATTGTCGGCAAGTGAAAGGTGAACACCAGAGGCCTGGTGGCTTGGCTCAGAATATCGATATTCCGGTCTGGAAATGGGAAATGATCAATATGGACTTTGTATCAGGTCTACCTCGTTCAGCTAGGAGACATGACTCTATTTGGGTGATCGTTGACAGGCTTACTAAGTCAGCGCACTTTTTACCAGTCAAGACCACTGATTCAGCAGAAGATTATGCCAAGCTGTACGTTAATGAAATTGTCAGACTGCATGGGACCCCAGTGTCCATTATTTCGGATCGTGGTGCGCGGTTCACGGCGAATTTAAAATCCTTTCGAAAGGATTGGGTACCAAAGTGAACCTCGGTACATGCTTTTCATCCGCGGACGGATGGCCGGGCGAGAGCGTACTATTCGGACCCGGAGGATATGTTGAGAGCATGCGTCTTGGATTTCAAAGGTAATTGGGATGATCACCGCTCTCATTGAGTTTTCCTATAATAACAGCTATCATGCTAGTATTGGGATGGCACCGTTTGAAGCTCTGTATGGGCGAAGGTGTAGGTCACCAATTGGTTGGTTCGAAGTTGGTGAAGCACAATTGTTAGGACCAGATTTGGTTTTCCAAGCTATGGAGAAAGTCAAGTTAATACAAGAGCGTTTGAAAACGGCTCGAGTCGCCGAAGTCTTACACGGATGTGAGGCGAAGGGACTTAGAATTTTCGATTGATGATTGGGTGTTCCTAAAAGTCTCACCCATGAAGGGTGTTATGAGATTTGGCAAGAAAGGCAAACTCAGTCCCAGATATATTGGACCTTATAGAATTCTGCGAAGGGTTGGTCTAGTAGCCTATGAACTTGAGTTGCCACAAGATTTGGCTGCCGTACATCCCGTATTTCATGTGTCCATGTTGAGGAAGTGTGTAGGGGACCCGTCATTAGTTGTTCCTGTCGATACCATATCAGTTAAGGATGGTTTGACTTATGAGGAGATCCCCGTAGCCATTCTTGACCGTCAGATTCGCAAGTTGAGAACTAAGGAAGTGGCCTCAGTGAAAGTCCTGTGGAGGAGTCAGAAGGTTGAGGAAGCTACATGGGAAGCCGAGGAGGATATGAAATCCAAGTACCCATTTTTGTTTGAACAGCAAGCGAGAGAACTTGCAAGGTAACTTCCCATAGCCCATGTCATGTCATGTCATGTCTCATGTTTCACGCTCATGTCATGTACCCGGCTTATGTTTCATGTCTCATGCTTCAGTATTCATGTTTTCATGTAATCACATCATTTCATGTCTCATGTTTCATGTTATGTTTTCTTCACATCCGTGTATTCAAGCCATGCCCAGCTATGTTCTTAACCATGACCCATCATTCGAGGACGAATGATCCCAAGGGGGAGATATTGTAACACCTCGTACCTTTAATGAAAGTTTTGACCACGATCCTAGACTTAGAAAATCGGATAAAGAATGTGGGAATTGAGATTTTTCCGTTCGGTCGTGATATGGTGGTTTACGCCCATGAACAAGGGTCGTATTCCAATTTACGCCCATGAACAAGTGCCCGTAAACCGAAACCAAGAATTTCTGAACATTCTGGAATTTGACATTTTGAGGTCATATGGTTAAATACGGACCGTATTTCACTTTACGGCCCGTATTTCAAAACGTGTTTGGAATTTGAGAAAACTTCCTTGATGAAAGTTGTAGAGCATTGAAATACCTTTCCAACGGTATCTTACGGGGGTCAAACGGACATCTGTGCAAAGAGTTATGGCCATTTTACTGAAGAGACGCAGTGCAGTCCATATCGCAAAATACGACCCGTATAGCAGTTTACGACCCGTAAACTGAAAATACGGCCAGCACAAATGTTGGACGTAAACTGCATTTTCCAGAACACTATATATTCGTCCATACTAGTTCAAATCATTATTTTTCATTCCTTCAAGCCCTAGAACGACTTCCTACTCTCCTCCTTCACCAAGAACACCAAGGTAAGCCTATTCTAATTATTCCAACTCCATTCTAACATATATCCTTGTAATCTAAACAAGAAATTATCATTCCAAAACTAGGGTTTTCAAGAAAACCCATCTCAAGGTTCAAGCATTCAAGATTTTGGAAATCCTCTTCAAAGCTCAAGTCTTTAATTCAAAGTTTTGGAGCGACTAAGGTATGTAGAACTTCCATCCACATGTGGGAATCTCTACGTTCTTCCCCATGCTCCGTTTCTTGATATTCATGAAGTACAAACCCTAGGGCATTAAACCCAACATATTGGTAGCCCATAGTTATGTATTTATGTACATGAATTTTGTATCTATATTCGTCATTGTATTCCTAATCTTCCATTATGGTTATTAGGAACCCTAGCTTAATCCATGAATCATGAATTCTTCCTCATGTGTTCTCATTATGTTATATGAAAATTTATGATTTTATGTAGCAAGTCACATGCATGTTTTCAAGACAATTACTTATATAATTATGAACTATTGTTATTACTCATGAATCAAGAACATGTTTGCAAGACTATGACAAGTTATTTCATGAAACCATGTTTACAAGTTATTTCATGAAACCATGTTACAAGTTATTTCGTGAAATCATGATTACAAGTTATTTACAAGTTATTTCACGAAAATCATGGGCTTCTTAGCCAACTATATCATGTTCATGTTTTTGGGATTGCTTAGTTAACCGAGAAGGCTCGGATAGCTCGAAACTACGTTGCCACCGTAGGATAAGGGTTGTCAACAAGGAGGCAACACCTTCATTATGCAGTTTGGATCCTTACATGCTATTATTACTTAAATCTCATATCCCTTGGCAAGGTGTGAGTGTTCTCCTGGTAGGGCGCAAGTACCAGATCATGTTGTCGGTTACACTATAGCATTCCCCACGTTACAAGAAGTTTTATATACATGTATTTTCATCGAATTACCATTTTTAGACTTTACTCACGTTTCATGCTCATGTTCAAGTTACATTCAGTTTCAGTTCATGTCCTATACCTATGTTGTGCCATGTTCTTCATTTCGACGGGTTTTACATACTAGTACTATTCACCATGTACTAACGTCCCTTTTGCCCGGGGCCTGCACTTCGCGGTGCAGATACCGATTTTCAGGAGCATACGCACCAACGCGCAGTAGGATCACCTCAGTTATCAACTTATTGGTGAGCCCCACTCCTCTCGGGGTTCAACATGGAGTCTATATTAGTATGCAGTTTATGGTAGTCCAGGGCCATGTCCTAGTAGTTAGTATTCAGACATGTTTTAGAGGTTTCATAGACGAGATATTAGTTCACGAGTCGGTTATGCTTTCATGTTTGCGTACTATTACGTTTTCATGAATTTTCATGCTATGAGATAATTTCAAGACTTTATTCCGCAAAATATATTTTCATGATTTATTTAAATTGCATCACATAGATATATTGTTTGATGCCCATGTTGACAAGCAAGCCATGAGGTTCGCTCGGATCAATACACATCCGCGGTGACGACCCATCTTCAAGTAAAAGAAAATGAATGGGTGATGAACGTCATAAAGCCCTTCTCTGATATTATTTCAACTTTAGGATAGACTTGGAAATAGATATAGGCATAGTGATATCGAAAGAGAATAGTGAACTGAGCTATCTCCGTAAGAGGAAGACACGGAACTCATCAAAATTCATTAACCACGGGACTAAGAGAGAAAAAATGTAGGCGTAAGGCGAAGTCATGACACGAACCGGATAATATAAGTATACCCCTTTGTAACCATCTTCCTTGCTTTGAGAAATATGAGAATTAACTTACTCGAGATGCCGTGTTTGCACTAAGGACATTCCATAGAAGGTTCCCGTAAAATTAAAGAGATAACCCGAGGTAGTGTGTTTAGGGTATTACAAGTTGAGTATAAGACGGATTGAGCAAGATGATCAATCCATACCCATAATAACATCGAACTTATGTGTTCTATCAAATGCGCTGAGACCAACGGACGATAAATTCTAACTCAATGCTTTATATACCTTGTGATATTGTTGTAAGGCAAGAATGTTGCATATTAAAGACATGGTTCTCGTGTTAAGATATTGTATCCCAATAACAACTAGCAACAAGGGGAGAAATATGACGATAAAAAAGAAAAAAGAATGCATATAATCTCGGTAAGATCAATAATTTATAGTGATAAAGGAAACCCTCCCGAGATCTTTATGCCAAGGCATATATGAGACTAGTTAAACGAGGACGAATGTTCCAAAGGGGGAAGGATGTTATATCCCGTACCGCATATTCGAAAAATTTGAAATAATTGTGACTTTTAAGAGACAAGGCCATATTTTGATTTTTATTAGTATGTAGATGTTGTTGTGAAAATGTTGATGGGGGAAATATGGAAGAAGACCAAGGGCAAAATTGGGAATTTGAAATTAGTTTCGGGGATTACAATGATTAGCACATAAATAATATCTCACATGGTGAAAAAAAAAAAAAAAAGAAAGGAGGCCCGGTGACAAGTGGAAAGTGTGGAAGGGTGGCCGAAACCATAGTGGCCATGGCCCAAGTCCATGCGCATTTATTTCTCTATGTGATAATTAATAAAAGTGGGCACCAAGTCTTCATTTTCATGAAGTTTCAAGAACAACCAAGAACACAAAACAATTGAGAGAGAAAAAAGAAGCTTTGCCTTCGGCCAAGCAAGGAGAAAGAAAAAAATTCCCAGCCTTCCAACTTTGATCCAAAATCATAATTTTCTAGTAATCCTACTAAGCTCAAAGCCCTCTTCAAGGTGGTGTAATTAGTTTAGCAAGAAAGTCACTTTGGTGGCAAGTGAAGAATTTGAGGAAAAGGTAAGAATTCTATCCTTTTATGTTATGGAAGACTTGTATGTATGTTGTAGTATGTGGAAATGAAAGAAAAGCATGAAATTTGTGTGTTGTGTGTGCATGGAAGTGTGGCCGTGTGGTTCTAAGTGAGGGAGGAACAAGAATTTGATTCATTTATTATGTTAATTGTGTTGTTGTGATCTTGTGACGTAAATGAAAGAGTAATAGTTCAAGTTAGTATGAAAAATTTGTTGTTGAGTTGTTGTGCGAAAGTATGTGATTTTATTATAAATTGTGTAATTGAGGAAATGAAGTTGTAAGATGCAAATGGTGATTCTTGTAAGTGAAATTGGAAGATAAAAATGTGTTATGAATGTTTATGTTGAAGGTAAGGTTTTAGGGATTATGGTTTGATGGAATTTTTGTATATTTTGTAAAACAAGTGAAATGCTTCCAAATTGCATTTGAATGGTTTTGAGTTAGTGCATGAATATGAAAATGTTGATAATAGTTTAGAAGTACGAAGTTAGTCAACAAGTGTGACATTATGAAGAAAGGAAGACTATTTATGTTGGAATGTGTTTTGTAGTAATTGTTGATGCTTTTGATATTGTTATGGGTGTTGTGTTGATATTCGAGCCGAGTTGTATTCCGGGGATGGCGCATTTGATTCTGGGATGAAATTCCAGGGAAATGCTACCGAAATCTTTGTAGACAAGTGTTACCTTAAGTGTCCACTTTTAAAGACTTTAATTAATGTTTGGTAAATGTGACCATTTGTAGATTTTGGAGAGTTTGGGATTTAAGTTTAGAGTGGTGTAAGAAGCCAATAAGGTATGTAAAGCACTTCCTTTCCTTCCTTTGGCATGTCCTAAGTGTGTTAGGCCAAGATACAAGCTTAGGGGACGATCTCTACTCTTAGAAACCCGAGTTTGAATTTGACCCTTTTTCATTCAATAGATGAATTAAGAAACACATGTTTTGTTTAAATGATCGTTTAAACATCTAATGCTTGCCCAAATGGAATTAGATGGCCTCGACTTTTGTCACGACTCCATCAGGCCTAATGATCATAATTTGGGTACGCCGCCTCAACTTGACCGAGGTACACACAAAACTCGAATCGGCTTACCACAACCTATGCATAGACAAAGATCATACGAAATTCCAAATTGCCGTATATACAAATATACATATATCACAGAAGCCAACAAGGCTATCATATAGCACAGCGTCGCAAAATATATAAACGCAAGCCGGCAAGGCTGCCACGGCGAATGGGACCGCCCAAAACATAAATCATACAAACACGGGCCGAACGTTAATATACACAACCCACATGATGTCTACGCACCTCTAAGAAGAACGACGGAGAATCATATGACGGATTACGGGCCCCGCGCCGTACCCCCGAATAAATATATACATATGCAACGGAAGATATACCAAAATATAGGCTCCCGAACAAAAGGGAGCACTCCAAATAGCGAATAGGTGTCTAGGGCGGCAAGGATCACCGAAATGGGCGTACGTACTGGTGGCATGAAACGCAGCCCCGAAAGAAAGGGGTCGGTACGGGATATGTACCGAGTATGCAAAGCAAGAAATACGATGCAATGAATCGTAATCGAAACAGAAGTACAGTAAATAAGTACGATATGCAAAATACCAAAATGTTTAGTTTCAAAACACAAATCATGCATGGGCTCAGGGAACATGGTCGCCACCCCGTCATTTGGCGCCATAACACAGCATAACACCAGAAGGTTTCATGCCTCCATAACCCGACATATCTCCATAACGCATCATAACGCCATAACACAGCATAACACCAAATATAAACGAAACCCGTCCCTCTAGCGAGGAGCTCGGTGAATCATAACACAGCATAACACCGGAATATAACATAGTGCGCACGACGACATAATTGGCCGGGACTCGGCGAAAGATACAACAGGATGCACGAACAGTCGTGAGTAACCATATGCATAAAAATCATCATTACAGACTTAATAAATAAGTAGACTAACCATACTCGGGGGTCGGGATGATAGCCATACTAAGTTCTTTCAAAAGTCGTCAAAACTATACAAAGGAAAGTCGCGGGACCCACGGACAAGTATTAACCCAATCCGGGCCCGCCAATGAAAGTTAGAGTCATTATACGCTACAGAACCTTCCACGAGCATATCGAGGCGATCCGGTTCTGTCTACGAAAGTTACGGCTATTATTAGACATAGAATCTTTTAAGAACAAAAATCTGTATACAACATTTGAAATCCTATCGTACCAAAGACATAAGGACCATAATTCTACTACATTAAGAAGGCCAACATTAAGAGGTGAATAAGAATCGTAGACATGCTCGGATCGCAAGAATAGAGTTACCCCGAGGCTCGTGTCATAGCCTACTTACAACTAAGACATGCCAAAAGAAGGAAAGGTTAGGCTTTACATACCTCGTCCGCTCTCAAAGCTAATCCAAACCTATGTCTCGGACTCCCCAAGATCTACAACAACATCATCGATACCAAACTTTAGCTATAGGCATTTAGGAGTTCAATTCCAAACTAGCACTTAATTCTACAGAAATTTGGGCAGCATTTTCCCTATAAATTCGACAACCCCGAGAATTCAACTCAGCCAAATCATCAACCACAATACCAACAACCATGTTTACAACATCCACAATCAATTTTAAACGCATTCTAACATTAAATACTCTTTTCTACATAATTCAACAACATTCCAATTATATTCAATTCAACTACATACATTCAAACCAACATCAAAGCTCACATGTTCAAGTACTAATCCGAGATCATTCAAACAAGATCCAAGAACACTTCAAACAACCCGCACAATATTCAAAACAACCCAATCAAAGCTCCACTCCACCCGAAACCATCCCAAACCCGAGAACAACAACAGCAACACATTCTTCTCTCCCAAATTCATGAATTACACCAATAATACACATGTTAACAATGCCATTCTCATAAATATGAAATCTACATTAAAATCACGTTACTTCCAAATCAGCCCACGACACTTACAATTTCAACTTGAATCATTAAACTTTCATTATCAACATAGAACCCACAACAACAACAACCAAAACACTAAAGAAAATTAATTCATTCTTTGCCATACAAGGGAGGCCATATTCGGCCACCACCACCACACACAAGTTTCATGATTTCTATCCATTTCAACACACTACAACAACCAAACATGCTAAATAGAATTAATTCATCACTCCTACACAACACACACCTACACGGCTACAAGCCATACACACGGCTCAACTCCAACATGCAATATTTCATGAGTTTCATCCCTTTCTACATACTACAACATACACAAACCATCCATAACACATAAAAACAAGATTAGACCTTACCTTTTCTTCTTAACTTCACAACTTGGCTAGGGTTTGCAAACGACAAAACGAATGATTTGTTGACTCCAACAACTATCTCACGTTAAAGAGGACCTTCCAATTGGTTGATTTGCTAGAAGAAAATATTTTTTTGTTCAAGATTTTTGAACCTCAAATTCTTGTAGCTATGGCCGAATGGCCTTTGTTTTTGTTCCCCAAGTTTCTTGAATTTTCTTAAGTGTTGAAGACGAAATATATGACTACTTAGTCATCTTTTGTGTAATATATCAAGCATCCAAGTGGCCCATGGCCCACACCATCATGGCCGGCCACTTGGCCCCCTTTTTTTTTTTTTTTTTTCCTTTTTCATGAAATAATTACTTTTCAAAATTAACTTATAACCCCAAATTTCCTTAATATTCCATGCCACAAAATCATAAGCAACTTATGTCTTAAAACAAGATCGTGGTTAAAAGTCCCTACTTTGTATCCCGGAATAGTCTTGTCCCTAACTTATCGTGGTTAACTCGGATTGTCCTATTGTACAAAATACGGGATATAACAGGGACGAAGCATTGTTAAGTATATTTTATGAGTAAAGGATGCATATGAGGAATTCCAGAAGGTCCTATAAGGAATTGAGTGGAAGGAGTTAAGTTAGTATGACTTTGGAAAAAGATGAGCGTTACTTTGAACAACAAAGCATGAACCAAATTGGGGCAAGAATATCATTTAGCATATGAAGAGTTTTGAAGTAAATCAAAAGCCTTAATTGAAGTTCATGAAGTTTAGTTTCCAATGCAATAAATCGCTCGTCGATACGACGTTGGAGTAGAGAATTATGGACGTTACAAGTCAAGCTCGCAGAGCAGAAATGAGCAGCTACAGTGCGCGACACGCGCGCTACAGTACCCGAAAATTCTAGGTCGGTGCCAACCCACTCTAGGACTCTATAAAAGGGGTTTTACCCCTTAATTTTTCATCCAAACACCCCTAAACATATCCTATGTCCTTTAGAATATTCCTTCAACTTCCACAACATGCACATTTATTCCTACAAGTCTATATGACAAATTTGGTCAATTTTATTTCATTTTTAACATAGCCCCAAGTCCTAGGAAGTCCTAGAAATCTCTCCAAACATATTCCAACATATTTCCAAGCCCAAACCAAGGATCAAAGTGAAGATTAAAGTGGTTAAGGGTTCCAAGTGAGGTCTACACTTGTCTCCTCTTCTTGAAGATGTTTGGGTGCGTATTTTTAAGGTGGAGTAACCATGGAATTGAAGTTTTCTTGAATTTTAAGGTAAGATTTCATCTTAGTTTCATGTTTATGAGTTTTAACATAGCCCCAAGTCCTACGAAGTCCTAGAAATCTCTCCAAACATATTCCAACATATTTCCAAGCCCAAACCAAGGATCAAAGTGAAGATTAAAGTGGTTAAGGGTTCCAAGTGAGGTCTACACTTGTCTCCTCTTCTTGAAGATGTTTGGGTGCGTATTTTTAAGGTAGAGTAACCATGGAATTGAAGTTTTCTTGAATTTTAAGGTAAGATTTCATCTTAGTTTCATGTTTATGAGTTTTTTTTTGGTAATTATGTTAAAATTTGAGGAGAAAAAAATTGGAGGAAAGGTTCATTTGCTTATCTCATTTTATGTTCTGTATCTCTAGTTATGTTGTTATTCATGCCTTACATACTTAGTACATTATTCGCAATGCCATCCTTTTATTTTTAGACACGGCGCTTATGCCCGCAGGTAGGCAGGGAGATGGATCAGATCCGTAGGTGCTTTATCAGCGAATTCTCAGGAGCACTCTTCTTACTTCGGAGTTGCAGTCTATTAGTATTGGTCTTTATGGTTACTTGTATTCCATATAGTGGCCCGTAGACATGTGTGTAAAGTTATACGTTTTATAACCCAACAGGTTCATATTTTTGTATAATATTTTAGTAACCTTGTCGGCTAGTGATGATAGGCATAGTTGTTGAGGATTATATAGAGATGTGTCGTTATGTTGTGATATATGTCCTTATAGATTATGATATCCATGAGCTATATTTATGGTCCACCCAGAAATGATTATGAGATGTATGCTTAGAGGTGCTCGGTATGTTAGCTCCGGGTGCCCGTCATGGCCCTCTGGTTGGGTCATGACAGTTATAGCATCTAAACGCAACTGTGTCAAGTCTCAGTGTGACACATTCGAACCAGTATATCACAATCATATCACAACAAGTCATTACCTATGTTATAGCATCTAAAGCCAACAGTGTCAAATCTTAGTATAACCATTCTGAACCGGTATATCACAATCATATCACAGCCATATCTCTGAAAACCAAGAGGTACAATGCAATGCAATAATGTATGAATGATAAATGCAATGCATATGCACCGTACACATGTACTCCGACCGATGGAACATCACATCTGAACAGCACAACCCATGGAGGCCCCGCGAAGCCCATGTACTAGTCACTCCGCATACAGCCCAGAGATGACTCCATTCCAACCTATACACCTCATATCAGTCATTCCGCACACAGCATAAAGATGACTCGATATACGATGTCTTTCAACGCATCGGTATTTCCTTCTTGTTTTCCACCCTCAGTACCATAAAAATGCAATATCAATGTATCATGGAAATGAGTATGAATATGATGCAATGTAATATCAACAGCCAATTCAGTTCCAACAGTACCACACAGGGCACACAAGTAATATCAATAATAAGGCTACACAATAAGCCACAATGGAATCACAATTGTCGTCTCAATATTAAATCAAGTAAAGTACTACAATATCATAGTCATAATATATCACTAATCACCAATATCTGATGTCTCAACGTGGCAACGTGGCAACGAGCCAATAAGTAAATAGAACAAGATAAGTCTACAACGTAATGGGGTGGCTAGCCCCCAAATCATACAACAAGGTCCAACCCAATTTTATACCCATGCGTTCTCCGATAATATCATCTAAACATATATTTCCCTAATCGAAGTTTCACCATAAGGTAAATCGTAAGCTACCAGGAAAGTCGAACAACAAAGTCTCCAATAGTCAAACCTTAGTCTTTCCCTTCCTTTGAGCCTCGTGATAATAGAAGTCTTGACCTTCCTTTGAGCCTCGTGATAATTGAAGTCTAATCATAACTGAATTATAAAATTAGAATCAAGAAGAAACATCATTCAAACCTTACTTCTATTCAAGACCTAAATCCCAACCTATGAAATGGGTTTGTCAACTAGAAAGATGAAATAAGGACTCTATAGGTCTCAACATGAAATTAATGTTCTAGGTGATCAATTTCTATCAATTATAAGCTAGACGAACTAATAAATCACTTAAATTTGGATTTTAAGAAAAACCCCCCAAATTTGAATATGAAACCTAACTTCCAATTTCATAATTTAGCCACTAATTAGGAAGGAATCATGCAATATTAGTTTTTAATCATCAATTCCACGCTTAATGAAGCTAACCCAATCAATAAATCAAGATTTAATAGCCTAGAATGAAGAACCCACAAAACCCTCTTTCAATCCACCATTTCTTAAGGAAACTAGCATGTTTAATGGATTCCTAAGGTGAATAATGTAACACTGAATGGAAAGGAAGGTGAAAGAACTTACCATAATGATTTTCTACGAAGAGCAGCCTTGAATTCTCATGAAAAGCTCTAAAGTCGAAAAGGTATTGAATGAATAACTTAGGGCTTCTAATACACATTTAACGAATCTAATTGCCAATCACCCGCTTCCGTGCCTGCTCTAGCACTTCAGCGGTCCCGCTTCCGCGGTCCCATGACCTCTTCTATCGTTTTGCCCGAATGCATAAGCCATTATAGTGGCAGGGTAATCGCTATAGCGGTACCGCTGCTGAGGTCCTGCTGCCGCCCTAGTGGGCACCAGACACTAGAATCTCCCAAGTTTTACTAATTCAACCTGAAAAGGCTATAACGACTAAGCGGGTCATTACAGACCTAGGCATACATTCTCCGTTTCTTCTAACGTACATATATGGAACTCTAACCGAAGTCCACCGTAAAAAAAGAAGCCATAACCTATCTCGAGGTTGAATAGGTGCCACGAACATCCCGCTGACCTTCAACCTCACATTTACGCATCGTGACCCATAACGGAGGGCCTTGAAATGTCAGGTAAGCCCGAAAGAACAAGAGTCAATAATCAGAATGTTATTCGAATTTTGGGTTTGCAAAGGAAAGATTGGAATTGATTCTCAACAAGATTGTCTAGGTTTTCATGAGTTAATAAATCGGGTTTTATTGCTAAATAAGTTACCTAAGTCATAAAAGAAATTCTTCCCCTCATAAAATTCCAATTTTGAGAATAAAGTCAAAACCCATTTACAAAATAGAAGAAAACTCAAACGTTTGAGCTGGGTTAATCCTTCTAATTGAGAAATTAAAGAATTCTCTCGAGAATGTCAGATTTTAAGCTTAGAGAATCCATTTTGGTTATCCTAGACTTGAAAAGTAGAGAACCTCCATTTTTATTAGCTTGGAAGATGAACTCTTAGTGAAATGGAACATTAGTGTGGAAGGGAGATGAAGTAGATGAGATAAAGAGGTTACCTATTCCATGAACCCATGAGATTTGCCTTCCAATTTCCCCATGTGTCGGCTGAGATTTAGGGTTTTAGAAAAGTAGGGTTTAGATACTAGGAGAAATCTGCGATATCCACAGCAGCGGAATGCAAGACCGCCCCAGCGGTCACGCTATGGCTGATCGAGGGGCCAGCGGGGTCCAAAATGAAATTTGGAGTACCTCCATGGCGGTTTAAAAGGTAGCTGTGGCGGTCGCGCCATGGCTGTCTTCTTGCTGCTAAAGCTCCTAATTGGGACCCAGTGGCCCTTTATGATTTTAAAACTTTCCAACATGGTTCCGGGTCAATTTAATAGGACAATCTCTCCACATGACTAAGCAACACTGGCCAAAGATGCCTTGGGATGCGAAACTCGAGGAAAATCACGCTGACTGTCAAACGGGTCATTACATTAGATACCAATTAATCAACCATTTGTCCTCAAATGGCAGGGGATGGAGAGGAATTTAACGGAAATGATTTTAATGCGGAATGAGAATTTTCCAGGGTCAACATTACGCCCGCATACCCAACCAAAGGCTCAAGTCCTCTCCCACATTTGAATCGTCAGAGTCTACGAGTCAGAATGTTCGCGCACAATGCACTTTATCGGTCCTCTATGAGAGTTCGAGTAAGGAACTATTCTAATTTAATTGATTAATGACTTAAGCGATTAAGCAATAACAAGTAAAATAAAATAACATAAAATAATGGCCAAACCCATCGGGAGACACCTGTGGTTGGCAGAATCTTTCACTTAGACACCTCAACTAACCCTTGTACCGATTGAGCACTCAGACTACAACAAATTTGTTCCAATTAGACTACAACAAGTTTGTTCCAATTAGACACTTTTTGCTGACATGGCATATTGAGTGTGGTAGACTCACTACTGGCGCGTGAAAGGCTTTTTTGAGTCTTTTTTTTCATTCTTCTTCATACTTTCTCTGTGCCTGCTTCTTCCACCATACATCACCATTGTGCCACCCCAATGCCACCACTATCTCTATTTATAAGAATAAGTAACGATTAATATTGGGCTTGTTCTAATAATTAAACTATAGAGTATGAGAAAAAAACTATTTGAAGCAAAAAAAATGAAAAAAAAAAATATTCTAAACTCCCCCAACCTACTAACCCTCTCTGTCCCTTCCTAACCCATCAGAACCCCATAGTCGTCCCTTCCCCTAAACCTAAACTTTTCTTTCTTTTTTAGTTTGATCTTCATTAATTAGAAAACATATCGTCTAAGCTTGGTGTTTACAGAGACGTAGCATTACTATGGTGAGAGACGACTGAATCCGTTTTGTAAATAGCAGCGGGCTATTTCTCTGTTCGAAAGTTCAAACCGGTCCTCTAATGAAAAATATGACTTATAACGAGAATGGGAAGATGGTAGCTATAGTGAGATGAGTGTGTTAATTTGGGCCGCGGGAGGGGGGGGAGGCTCACAACAGGACTCGTCGCTATCCGGCAGCCGCACGTTACCAGTGCAAGAGACGAGAGAGTATGTTTACAACATAGGGTTTTTTTATTTTTATTTTTTGTTCAAAAATAGTTTTGTTTTCTTTTTCCTTTTTATTTATTTTTAAATTATTATTTTGCACTCAAAAGCCACGTGTCCTCTTTTAATTTGTCATCATGCCACGTCACCCGAAAGTATATTACACACCCTTTGTAATTTTAGCTGATTGTCAAAAAATGTCTAATTGGAACAAATTCGTTATAGTTTGAGTGCTCAATTGGTACAAGGTTTAGTTGAGGTGTCTAAGTGAAAGATTCTGCCAACCACAAGTGTCTCCTGATGGGTTTGGCCTAAAATAATTAAATAATAAATGAGGAGCGTGACGCCGTGGCGGTAAGATTATCCCCTGACGCATCCAATGCTAGCGCTATGGCAGTCAGGAGTGTATAAGGGAAGTACGCTGGGGTGGCTAGAACAACTCCCGCAGCACACACACTGGCGCGACGAACGTACCGTCGAGGCGATCGTTGGGCAGTCAAAAGAGTTGAGGTAGCCTTCCACCTTTCCCATTCCCACTTTTATTCCACTTAATCAAAAATCCCTTCCCCTTCCTCTTCCAAAAATCTCTCCCACTCTCCCCACTTACTCAAAACTCCAACTCCCCCCATACTATCTCACCCACAACCACTCTCAACACTACCCAAAACACAAGGCAAGGAAATTTTTCTTTAGCTAGGGGGATTTATTCAAGGTGCAATCAACTTCAATCATCATTTCAAGGTATGTAATCACTCCTACTCATGTTAGAACAGTAAATCTCTGAAACTTCTTGAAAAATTTGAGTGAAAGAACCAATTTTCATGGGGCTCGGGGCACGGGTTGGTGGTGAAAGGGGTAGCACAAAAATTTAAGCTTTGGTGACATCGAAAAGGTTGTCAATGCGTGGTATCATAGATTAAATAGAGTTTTGGAGCCGTAGCCATGTGTTACACCTCGAAAAAAATTTTGTTTATGCACAGCGAATAAACTAATGAAGAGCATGAAGTATATGGTATTTCAATAAGTAAGAAATGACATTTGATGACCCTAATTAAGATTTCAAAGACATTCGAGGTAAAAGGAGAAAGTTTGCCAACAGAAGGCAAGGCATACGATATGTATCGAAAAGGATTTACGAGTAACAAGTTAATGATGATTTAATGATGCTTTGGAGAAGAGTTATAACGTCCCTTAGATTTCTAATGAGGTGATAAACAAGTGTTAAGAAGGTTCCATAAGGATTGGAGATCAAACGACTCAACGAGAATGAGCTCGGAAGAACTGGGCATTATACGACCCAACATACTGGCCGTATAAATTATACTGGCCATATGTTTGGCCGTATAATCAGCCCAGATTAGCATACCTCACTGGACCAAATCTACGGCCAGACATACGGTCAGTATAATTTATACGGACCGTATGTTGGTCCGTAGAAATTGGTCGGGACAGATTTGAGTATTATTAATAACGGGTCCAAGTTCATTTCATTTTATTTCCTCTTCACTCCCCTTCTCTCTAGAACTCTCTAGAATATTTCTCCACACTTCTTCCACAAGAATTCAAGAGATATTAGTCATCAACTTCACCAAACCAAGTGAATCAAGTGTAAGAAACTCATTAAAGTTCATCCAAGACAAGAAATCCAAGTGGAGGTGGAACTAGGGTTTTGTTCAAGTGAAGTGTTTCCACCCAAGGTTCATTCCTACACCATCTAAGGTAAGTTTTATGGTATTTCCATGTTATTTAAGGTAATGAGAAGTTGAAACACATGGATTGTAGAAGAATATAGAAAATGGGTCTTAAATGTGAGAATAGTGATATTTGTGAGTAGTAGATTGGGTTGAGTAATGATTCTTGATATGTTATGATTATAATCATGTTATAAATGATATTGAGAACATGGGATAAACATTGTAAATGAATGAATGTAATCGTGTGCTATGACCATGGATATGGATGATTGGAAGTGAATTGAGAAGCAAGGATAATGTAGGTGAATAAAGACTATTGTTATGATGTTGTGAATGTTATTATTGATGTTTGGGAGTTGATATATGATATGGAGGAAGTCGTATAAATAAAGGAGATGCAATCCAATTTTCTCTAGCTTTAGTCATGTATGCTAAGCTATCGATTTTCTAATGTTAGTATAACTCTAATGAAGGTAGAAACGTGAGCATTGATGGAGAACGTGCAAGTGATAGAATAGTTGAACGAAAAGGTATGTAAGGCTAATCCTTCTTTCATAAGGCATGATTCTTTGGCCAAATATCTATTCTTCCATGAGCCTATGATGTCCTCCAATGATTCTATCTTTAAAAGCTACTAAGCTCATGATTCTCGATATGTTGCAATTGTACTAAATTCCTCATATGATGAGTAATCCTCTAGGGATAGATGTAATGAACGACGATAGTAATGATGCTAAAGATGCTTATGAGCTTTTATGTATATGTGTCTATGTATGGCTATTATGAAACCCCGAGCTTATATGGCCGGGTATATAATATATATATATATATATATATATATATATATATATATATATATATATATATATATATATATATTGCGCGCACACCACTGCAGTTGGGTACGGATAACCCTGAGCCTTGGTAGGGCCAGGTATGTATACTCACCGAGCCTTGCCATGGTCGGGTATGTGAAACACCGAACCTTCATGGTCGGGTATGCTATGTACATGATATGGATATGTATACGATATGAATATGAATATAAATACGAATATGCTATGAATACGAAAATGGATACGAAATGTAAATGAGTACGGATATGAATATGGATACGCATATAGATGTTTGTGCACAATCACGCATTAGAAATGGAATGCCCCTATGAAAAGCAAGTAAGTGTTTATGACGTTGGATCTACTACCTCCCATCTTATGCTATTTCTTATGTTGCTTATTATGCTTCTATAATGATGTTGATCATGCTTTACATACTCAGTACATTCTTCGTACTGACGTTCTTTTGTTTGTGGACGCTACGTCATGCCCGCAGGTGGCGAGGGAGACAGAATTGATCCATAGCTTAATTACTCAGGGACTACATAGCGGAGCTCCATTTCATTCGGAGCTACAGCTTTTGGTATTTACTCTTTTGTGTATATATTTATGGCATGGCGGGGTCCTGTCCCGCCTATATAATATGACATACTCTCCTTAGAGGCTCGTAGACATGTGTATATGGTTAGATGTATTTGGCCTTGTCGGCCTATATTTTAGATATCATTTTGTTAGCCTCGTCGGCTTATGTACATCTATATGGGCATTGTTATTGATGATGATATATATGTATTGTTTCCCAATAGAATTAGTATGAATAATGGATGGAAAGTATGATTTAGCTATGTGGCTCACCTAGATGTAAATGTGAAAGTATGATAAGAGGTGACCGGATGGGTTAGCACCAGGTGCCCATCGCGGCCCTCTGGTTGGGTCGTGACAAAATTAGTATCACAGCAGTTTTGTCCTAGGGTGTGTCTACGAGCCGTGTCCAGTAGAGTCTTGGTTATGGGTGTGTTGCGCGCCACACTTATAAACAAGAGGCTGCGGGCATTTTAGGAATGAATGACCTTCTTTCTTCATAAGATCGTGCGATAGAGCTATGATATAAGAACTTCCTTCTCCTTAATCGTGTGTTATGTATTTCAGAGATGCACGTAAAGAGAAAAGGCTACGGCGAGCCAAAAAGGGCAAGACAAAGTGGCGAGAAAAGCGGGTGAAAGAGCACGCCAACGGTTGTCGAGGAAAGTGAGTCCCGAATGCGGCTCAATCTCGATCCTCTCATTCGGTGCCTATTTCGAGGAGCGTGAGGGAGCCTCAGCCCCAGCTCCAGCACCTCCGGCTCCTCCACCGGATGCTTCAGGCCAAGATGTAAAAGAGGCCATTCATTTGCTTACTCAATTGGTTGCTGCCCAGACTCAGCGGCAAAGTACAGGGCAAGTGATAGGGCTGTTAGTGCAAGGGTTCGTAATTTTATTAGCTTGAACCCTCCGGAATTCTTTGGATCAAAGCCGGATGAGGGCCCTCAGAATTTTATTGATGGAATGTTGAGGACACTTCGGTTGATACATGCTTCGAACACTGAATCAGTGGAGTTAGCATCCTATAGATTGAGGGATGTTGCGGTTCATTGGTACACGATTTGGATGGCTTCACGAGGAGCCAATGCGCCTCCCCAGTATGGCAAGAATTTGTAGATGCCTTCCTCCGACATTATTTGCCTCCAGAGGTTCGGCGAGCTAGAGCCGATAAGTTCTTGAATTTGACGCAAGGAAGCATGAGTGCTTTAGTGTATAGTCTCTACTTTAATTCTTTAGCTAGTATGCTTCGGCCATGGTGACGGATATGGGTGACCGATTGCACCGGTTCGTGAAAGGCCTAGGGCCACATTTGATGGATAGGTGCTTGACTGCGTCCCTTCAGGACAATATGGATATTTCACGCATTCAGGCCCATGCTCAGAATTTAGAAGAAAGCCTCTAACAACAAAGAAGTGAGTGTGAGCATGATAGAGGGTATAACAAAAGGGCTAGATCTTCGAGTCCGATGAGTGAGTATAGAGGCGGGCACAGACAGCAGTTTTCGAGGCATTCAGGCCATTCTATGACTAGTGCGCCTCCACGATTTTCAGGCCAGAGATTTGATAGGTCTACTCATTCCGGGCCGGGTCAGAGTTTTTTCGGTTCTCAGTTCAGGGGTGATTCGGGTCAGGCGAGGCCACCCGTGCCACGATGTTCCCAGTGTGGGAAGTTACATTGGGGTCAGTGCCGATTGGGTTCGAGGGTTTGCTATTCATGTGGTCGGACAGGCCATATTATGCGTGATTGCCCCTTAGTTGGTGGTAGAGGTAGGACCCAGCCTTCAGGGTCGATAGCCGGATCTTCATCATCCATACGCCCAATGGGGCCAGGTTCACATGCGCCAGTCGGCCATGGTAGAGGCAGAGGGAGAGTCCCCAGTTCTAGCGGTCCTCAGCACCGTATTTATGCTTTGGCTGGACGCCAAGATCTTAAGTCTTCTCCTGATGTTGTCACAGGTATATTATTGGTATTTTCTCATGATGTATATGCTTTGATAGATTCGAACTCCATATTGTCATACGTTACTCCGTATATTGCGCGTCGGTTTAGAGTCGAACCGGAGTCGATCAAACCCTTTGAGGTGTCTACACCCGTTGGTGAATCGGTAATAGCTAGCCAAGTATATAAAAGTTGTATAGTTGTGATTTGTGACCATCATACTATGGTTGACTTACATGAGTTAAAAATGGTGGATTTTGATGCTATTATGGGCATGGATTGGTTGGCTTCTTGCTATGCCAATGTTGATTGTAGAATGAAAATGGTTCGCTTCCAATTTCTGGGAGAACCAGTTTTAGTATGGAAAGGAAATCTTTGCGTCACCAAAAGGTAGGTTTATTTCCTATCTCAAGGCAAGGAAAATGATCACAAAGGGTTGCATTTATCATCTAGTTCGGGTTCAAGATATAGAAGCTGAACCACCAACTCTTCAGTCAGTCCTCGTGGTGAATGAATTTCCGGACGTATTCCCGGAAGAGCTTCCAAGCCTTCCTCCGGAAAGAGAGATTGATTTTTCTATTGATGTGTTGCCAGACACCAAGCCTATATCTATTCCACCTTATAGAATGGCTCCCGCAGAGTTGAAAGAGTTGAAGGAGCAATTGAAAGACTTGCTTGAGAAAGGCTTTACTAGGCCTAGTTCATCCCCGCGGGGAGCACCCGTGTTATTTGTCCGAAAGAAAGATGGCTCCTTGTGAATGTGCATTGACTATAGGCAGCTAAATAAGGTGACGATTAAGAATAAATATCCTCTTCCGACGATTGATGACTTATTTGATCAATTACAAGGAGCCAAATGGTTTTCAACGATAGATTTGAGATCTGGGTATCATCAAGTGAGAGTTAGGGAGAAAGATATCCCTAAGACAGCCTTTAGAACAAGATATGGCCATTTTGAGTTCCGCGTAATATCATTTGGACTAACTAATGTGCCGGCAGTGTTTATGGATTTGATGAACGATGTGTTCAGACCCTTCCTAGACTTATTTGTGATTGTATTCATAGACGATATCTTGGTGTATTCCAGATACGAGGCAGAGCATGCGGTTCATTTGCGTACTGTCCTTAGAGTTCTTCAAACTCGAGAGTTGTTTGTAAAATTTTCTAAGTGTGAGTTTTGGTTGAACTCAGTGACATTTTTGGGACACATTGTTTCGTAGATAGTATTCGGGTAGATAGCCAAAAGATTGAGGCCGTGAAGACTTGGCCAAGGCCCACAACTCCTACGGAGGTTCGTAGCTTTCGGTCTTAGCGGTTATTACAGGAGATTTGTTGAAGGTTTTTCTTCTATTTCGGAGCCACTCACAAAGCTGACCCAGAAATCAGCAAAGCTTCAATGGACAGATGCTTGTGAACGTAGTTTCCAAGAGCTAAAAGATAGATTGAATTACGCGGTCCCGACACTTCCAGAGGGATTGGAAGGTTATGTTGTTTATTGTGATGCTTAAGGCATCGGGCTAGGCTGTGTGTTGATGCAAGATGGTAAGGTGATTGCGTATGCTTCAAGGCAATTATGAAAATATGAGAAAAATTATCCAACCCATGACCTTGAATTGGCTGCAGTTGTCACGACCCAACCCCAAAAATGTGACTAGTGCCCGAGCCGGCACCCAAACACATTCATTAATCCGATTCACAACAAATAGCTTACGCGTATACAAATATCGAATTGACGCATCGTCTCGAGATTATCTCAAGTTTATTCAAACATATATCAAACACAAACATATATGTATATCGAAGCTTCAAGGCTATCAAATGGCGCATCACCCCAAAACATATACAAATGCAAGCTTTTAAATAGTGTTATGGAATAGGATCGCCCCGTAACATATAACATACAAACACACACAGTATGATTTAGGCCTAACCCACATATACGTCTACGACCTCAAACGGACCAACAAAATCATATGACGGGACGGCCCCCGCCGTTTGAACAAACAAATACATATGCCACGAACGAATATGTACCCAAAGGTGGGCTATAAGGAGCACTCCAAGACCGCTAATGAAAATCCTAAACCGGCGGATCACCAAAATGCGGGCTTTCTGCGGGCATGAAACGCGGCCCTCGAAGAAAGGGGTCGGTACGGAATATGTTCCGAGCATGTAAGGCATGAAATACAATATATACTAGCGTATTTAAATAAGGAGTAGAAAACATGAATACAATACCCGGAAACCACGAAACTTACCTCAAGAAACATAAATCATACATGTCCATATCATATCCCAATCAGACAATCATTCCGCACATGCGTATACATATAGCGTGTCCCGGCCCTCTAACGAGAGACTCGGTAAGTAAGATCATATCATCATCCCATATATACATACATATAGCGTGTCCCGGCCTGGAGTATAGGGACTCGGTGTATAGCGTGTCCCGCCCCCAGTGAGGGTCTCGGTGTATAGTGTGTCCCGAAATTCACCTCTAGTGAGGGTCTCGGTGTATAGAATCATGTCATCATCATATCATCATATACATAGCGTGTCCCGGCCCTCTAGTGAGGGACTCGGTGTATAGAATCATCATATCATCCTATTATCACATATCATATCAGACTTCAGAACCCATGGTTACGTACCAAAATCATATGCATAGAAATTCTCATTTCAAACTCGACAAACGGTTAAGTAATCATAGTCACATGAAGTTCTTTTAAAAATAGGTCGTTGGAATCAAACATAGAAAGGTCGCGGGACCCACGGACGAGCGTCAACCCAATCCGAGCCCGCCCGTGAAATCTAAAGTCATCATATGTTATCGAATCATTATTATAAACTCAAAAGATAAGTAACTGATCGTACTTGAAATCGGGATAATAATCATATTATATCCTTTTAAAAGTCATCAGAAGTACATAAAGAAAGTCGCGGGACCCACGAACGGGTGTCGACTAGCCGGGCCCGCCTATGGAAAACATAATCATCATACATCAAGGAATCATTTTTGAGCATATCGAGGCGATCCGGTTCTGTCGGTGAAAGTTACGGACTTTCGTAGTTTTCGGAATCATTTAGGAACAACACTCTCTTAAAACCAATTTTTATGCAACTTTTGAAAATCAATCATACAAAACATATAAACCATAGTTCGTCCACATAAGGATGCCAACATCAAAAGTAAATACGACTCATAAACGTACTCGAATTTTAGGAATGGAATTTCCCCCGAAGCTCATAACAAATCATAACTTAGTCGTATCTAAGACATGCCAAAAGAAGGAAGGTAAGCTTTACATACCTCGTACGCACTCAACGCTAATCCAAACTCAAGCTAAAGCCAACCTACGCCTCGGGCTCTCCAAGGTCTACAAACAAGTCATAATATGCCAAACATTAGCTATAGGTATTTTGGGCATTTAATTCCAATTTCGCCCTTAATTCTACAGAAATTTGGGCAGCATTTCCCCTGTAAATAGGCCACCCCGAGAATTTAACTCGGCCAAAATCAACAACAACCAACCTAGCAACATTTATAACCAATCCGAAAGGCAATATAACATTAACAACTCTCTTTTACATCATTCAACAACTTTCAACATATTCAATTCAATGGCTTACGTTCAAGCCAATATCAACGCTTTTACATTCAATTAACAACCCGAATCCATACTAACATCAATTAAGAACATTTCAAACAATTTATGCAATATTTCCAACAATCCAACAAGGCTCCAATTTGCCCAAAACTGTCCCTCAAAACCGAGACACACTATAACACACTTTTCATTTCCAAATCATGATTTGCACCAACAATTCACATTCTAACAATATCATTCTCATAAATATACAAATTACATCAAATGCACAATAGTCTCCAATTCAGCCCACAACACTTACGATATCAATCTGAGTCATTAAACTATTATCGTCGACATAGGATTCATAACGACAACAACTAAACAAGAAGCGATATTAATTCATTCTTGGCCATGCTACATGACCCATATTCGGCCATATACCCACATACACATATAGATGTTTCTCATTCATTTCTTCACTTTACAATGATCACAACATGCTAACTAGACTTCAATTCATTACTTCCATACAACACAACACACATACACCTACACGGCTACACACCACACACACCACCTCAACTCCAACATGTCATATTTCATGAATTTCCTCCATTTTAACATACTACAACATGCATACAACCTTTATAACACATAAAACATAATCAATTCTTACCTTTCTTCTTCAACTCCCCAAATAGGCTAGGGTTTGCAATTGACACAACGGATGGTTGGATGACCCGAACAACGCTTCCACGTTACTTAGGGACCTCAAATTAGTGGGTTAGCACCAAGGAATTAATTTTGTGATGTCTCAAATTGATCTTCACTTTTTTTTCTTGGCCGTGAGTTGGCTCTTGTTGTTCTTCAACTTTTTTTTTTTTTTTTGGCTAAGTGTAAATGAGGAAAGATGACTTAGAAGTCATCTTTTAAGTTCCCACATGATTCACACAAGTGTCCATGGCCCACACACATGTGTTGGACCAATTAAAATTGTCCACAAAGTGTGTGAGACCATTTCCAAGCCACATGGCCAACATGACAATTTTTCATGATTTTCAACTTCCATAAATTCCAATTTTGGTCCCAAATTTTTCTAATTGTTCCATACCAACAAATTCATGAATAACTTATGTCTCAAAATAAAATCGAAGGTCAAGAGTCCCGACTTTGTATCCCGAAATAGTTTTGTCCCCAATTTTTCACAATTAATCCGAATTGTCCCAATGTACGAAAACACGGGATATAACAGCAGTGATTCATGCATTAAAAATGTGGAGACATTACTTATATGGTGTTCATGTGGATATTTATATAGATCATAAGATCCTTCAGTATATCTTCAAGCAAAAAGAGTTGAATTTGCGGCAACGATGATGGTTGGAATTGCTAAAAGATTATGATGTTGATATCCTATATCACCCTAGAAAGGCAAATGTTGTGGCTGATGCTCTTAGCCGTAGATGCATGGGAAGTTTGTGTGATGTACGACCAGAGAAAAGAGAAATGGCTCGTGAGCTCCAGCAGTTAGCTAGCCTAGGATTTCGAGCAGTGGACTCAGGTAGCAGGGGAACTACCATTCAGAATTCAGCAGTCTCGTCGCTAGTAATGGAAGTGAAAAAGCAACAATACGAAGATCCCATGTTAATGCATTACAGAGATACACTCCCTCAGAAGGAGAAGTCATCATTTGAGATTGCAAGAGACGGAGTTCTCTAATGCCGAGGCAGATTATGTGTTCCTGATGTGGTAGGGTTACGCCACCAGATATTGAGGGAAGCCCATTGTTCCCGATATTGTGTCCACACCGGAGCAACAAAAATGTATCATGATCTTAAGTTTATATATTGGTGGAATGGGATGAAGAAAGATATAGCGAAATTCATAGCTCAATGTCCCAACTGTCAACAAGTGAAAATCGAGCACCAAAAGCCGGGCGGATTGTTGCAAGCTATAGAAATTTCAACTTGGAAGTGGGAAGTAATTAACATGGACTTCATTACAGGCTTGCCCCATTCTCGATGCAAGTATGACTCTATATGGGTGATTGTGGATAGGCTCACAAAGTCAGCTCATTTCTTACTAGTCAGAACTACATATGTGGCAGAAGATTATGCAAAGCTTTATGTTAAAGAGATAATGCGACTCCATGGTGTTCCAGCATCTACTATCTCAGATAGAGGAACTCGGTTCTGACTAATTTTGGAAGTCCTTCCAAGAGGGTTTGGGAACTCATGTGAGCCTTAGCATGGCATTTCATCCGCAGACTGACGGACAAGCTGAACGTACCATTCAGACTCTTATGGATATGTTACGGGCATGTATGATGGATTTTGGAGGTAATTGGGATGATCACTTATCACTCATTGAATTTTCTTATAACAATAGTTATCATTATAGCATCCAAATGGCACCGTATGAGGCTTTATATGGGCGAAAGTGTAGATCACCGATTGGATGGTTTGAAGCAGGAGAGACTAAATTGATAGGGCCAGACTTGGTCCAGTAGGCCATAGAAAAAGTTAAGCTCATACAAGGTCGACTATTAGCTGCCCAAAGTCGTCAAAAGTCCTATGCGGATAATCGTCGAAGGGACTTAGAGTTTCAAGTTAAATATTGGGTATTCTTAAAGGTGTCGCCGATGAAGGGAGTTATGAGATTTGGCAAAAAAGGGAAAGTTAAGTCCCCGATACATTGGGCCTTATGAGATCGTGCGCAAGGTAGGCAAAATGACTTACGAATTAGATCTACCTCCTGATTTGGAGTCAGTTCACCCAGTTTTCCATGTCGCGATGCTTCACAAATATGTTGGAGATCCTACTAGGATCGTGCCAGTAAATGATGTTCAAGTGACAGAAAATTTGACTTATGAAGAGGTACCCATTGCCATATTAGATAGGCAAGTACGGAGGCTTAGAAACAAAGAAGTGTCCTCAGTTAAGGTTTTATGGAGAAACAATAACCGAGAAGAGATGACATGAGAAGCGGAAGAAATTATGAAAACCAAGTACCCGCACTTATTTCAGCCCTCGGAAGGGATCCAAGATGAGACATCAAGATCATAAGGTATGTATATTTTCCTTTTTATGCATTTGGGTCGTGTGTGGCCAAACTCTATTCCTATTATATTGGGGCCCTATGAGGCATTGTTATTATGGGCTGTTGTGACAGGATGGTAGTGCCATATTACAGGGGAAACTCTGGCGAAATTTTCGTAGAATTCCCGAGTGCTTAACATTCGAAGACGAATGTTCTTAAGGGGGGAAAAATGTTACACCTCGGAAAAAATTTCATTTATGCACAGCGAATAGACTAACAAAGAGCATGAAGAATATGGTATTTCAATAAGTAAGGAATGACATTTGATGACCCTAATTAAGATTTCAAAGACATTGGAGGTAAGAGGAGAAAGTTTGCCAAGAGTCGGCAAGGCATACGATATGTATCGAAAAGGATTTACGAGTAACAGGTTCATGATGATTTAATGATGCTTTGGAGAAGAGTTATAATGCCCCTTAGATTGCTAATGAGGTGATAAACAAGTGTTACGAAGGTTCCATAAGGATTGGAAATCAAACGAGTCAACGAGAATGAGTTGGGAAGAACTGGGCATTATACGGCCCAACATACTGGCCGTATAAATTATACTGGCCGTATGTTTGGCTGTATAATCAGCCCAGATTAGCATACCTCACTGGACCAAATCTACGGCCAGACATACGGTCAGTATAATTTATACGGACCGTACGCTGGTCCGTAGAAATTGGTCGGGACAGATTTGAGTATTATTAATAACGGGTCCAAGTTCATTTCATTTTATTTCCTCTTCACTCCCCTTCTCTCTAGAACTCTCTAGAATATTTCTCCACACTTCTCCCACAAGAATTCAAGAGATATTAGTGGTCAACTTCATCAAACCAAGTAAATCAAGTGTAAGAAACTCATTAAAGTTCATCCAAGACAAGAAATCCAAGTGGTGGTGGAACTAGGGTTTTGTTCAAGTGAAGTGTTTCCACCCAAGGTTCATTCCTACACCATCTAAGGTAAGTTTTATGGTATTTCCATGTTGTTTAAGGTAATGAGAAGTTGAAACGCTTGGATTGTAGAAGAATATAGAAAATGGGTCTTGAATGTGAGAATAGTGATGTTTGTGAGTAGTAGCTTGGGTTGAGTAATGATTCTTGATATGTTATGATTATAATCATGTTATAAATGATATTGAGAACATGGGATAGACATTGTATATGAATGAATGTAATCGTGTGCTATGACCATGGATATGGATGATTGGAAGTGAATTGAGAAGCAAGGATAATGTAGGTGAATAAAGACTATTGTTATAATGTTGTGAATGTTATTATTGATGTTTGGGAGTTGATATATGATATGGAGGAAGTCGTATAAATAAAGGAGATGCTGTCTAATTTTCTCTAGCTTTAGTCATGTATGTTAAGCTATCAATTTTCTAATGTTAGTATAACTCTAATGAAGGTAGAAACGTGAGCATTGAAGGAGAACGTGCAAGTGATAGAATAGTTGAACGAAAAGATATATAAGGCTAACCCTTCTTTCATAAGGCATGATTCCTTGGCCAAATATCTATTTTTCCATGAGCCTATGATGTCCTCCAAATGATTCTATCTTTAAAAGCTACTAAGCTCATGATTCTCGATATGTTGCGATTGTACTAAATTCCTCATATGATGAGTAATCCTCTAGGGATAGATGTAATGAACGACGATAGTAATGATGCTAAAGATGCTTATGAGCTTTTATGTACATGTGTCTATGTATGGCTATTATGAAACGCTGAGCTTATATATATATATATATATATATATATATATATATATATATATAGCGCGCGCGCCACTTTGCGGATGGGTACGGATAACCCTGAGCCTTGGTAGGGCCAAGTATGTATACTCACTGAGCCTTGCCATGGTCGGGTATGTGAAACACCGAACCTTCATGGTCAGGTATGCTATGTACATGATATGGATATGTATACGATATGAATATGAATATAAATACGAATATGCTATGAATACGAAAATGGATGCGAAATGTAAATGAGTACGGATATGAATAAGGATACGGATATGGATGTATGTGCACAATCACGCATTAGAATTGGAACGTCCCTATGAAAAGCAAGTAAGTGTTTATGACGTTGGATCTACTACCTCCCATCTTATGCTATTTCTTATGTTACTTATTATGCTTCTGTAATGATGTTGATCATGCTTTACATACTCAGTACATTCTTCGTACTGACGTTCTTTTGTTTGTGGACGCTGCGTCATGCCCGCAGGTGGCCAGGGAAACAGACTTGATCCATAGCTTTATTACTCAGGGACTACATAGCGGAGCTCCATTTCATTCGGAGCTACAGCTTTTGGTATTTATTCTTTTGTGTTTATATTTATGGGCATGGCGGGGTCCTGTCCCGCCTATATAATATGACATACTCTCCTTAGAGGCTCGTAGACATGTGTATGTGGTTAGATGTAGCTGGCCTTGTTGGCCTATCTTTTGGATATCACTTTGTTAGCCTCGTCGGCTTATGTTCATCTATATGGGCATTGTTATTGAAGATGATACATATGTATTGTTGCCCAATGGAATTAGTATGAATAATGGATGGAAAGTATGATTTAGCTATGTGGCTCACCTAGATGTAAATGTGGAAGTATGATAAGAGGTGCCCGGATGGGTTAGCACCGGGTGCCCGTCGCGACCCTCTGATTGGGTCGTGACAAAAGTGGTATCAGAGCAGTTTTGTCCTAGGGTGTGTCTACGAGCCATGTCCAGTAGAGTCTTGGTTATGGGTGTGTTGCGCGCCACACTTATAAACAAGAGGTTGCGGGCATTTTAGGAATGAATGACCTTCTTTCTTCATAAGATCATGCGATAGAGCTATGATATAAGAACTTCCTTCTCCTTAACCGTGTGTTATGTATTTCAGAGCTGCCAGTAATGAGAAAGGCTACGGCAGCCCAAAAGGGCAAGACAGTGGCAGAAAAGCAGGCTGAAAGAGCACAGCCAATAGTTGTCGAGGAAAGTGAGTCCCAGAATGCGGCTCAATCTCAATCCTCTCATTCAGTGCCTATTTCTGAGGAGTGCGAGGGAGCCTGTCACGACCCAACCCCGTAGGCCGTGACTAGTGCTAGTGCCAAGCACCCAAAACGAACCCTGTTAATCATAATCATTATATAAACAGATTAGACGTACATAAAAGTCAGATGTCAGACCATAGCTAGCATGACCAGATCTTATACAAACAGAAAACAATGAAACGTCGCCCCAAAGCTGTCACAAATATATGTACATATCGCTGTCAAAATCCAGCGGATAATATTACACATAAGCCGGTAAGGCTATCATAGTATAGGGGGACGTCCAAATCACAACTCATGCAGATACAACCGAACAGTGATTACCCATAACCCACACATATGTCTACTCTAAGAGTCATAACAGAATCATATGACGGGACAGGGCCCCGCCGTACCCCTGAATAAACATATGCATATGCACAATAACAGAATCTGAACCAAAGTATGGGCTCCGGAACAAGGGAGCGCTCCAAGACAGCTGAACAGGAACCCTAAGCTGGTGGATCATCCAAACCAGTATCTGTACCTGCGCGGCATGAAACGCAGCCCCCGAAGAAAGGGGGTCAGTACGAAATATGTACTGAGTATGCAAAGCATGAAATATAGTAAACAGGATCGTAATCGGAATAAGAAGTACAGAAAATAAATGCAAAATCCAGAATACCAAAATACTTACTTATCAAAACTCAAATCATGCACGGGGCTCTTAGAATATGGTCGCCCGCCCGTCATTGGCGCCATAACACATCATACTCCAGAAGATTTCATATCTCCGAAACCCGACATATCACATATCACATATACACGATACCCGGCCCTATAGCGGAGGCTCAGCGAACTGGACACATCATAACACCAGATATACACGGTACCCGGCCCTATAGCAGAGGGGCTCGGCGAACCGGACACATCATACTCCAGAATATAACATAGTGCGCACGACAACATAACCGTCCCGGGACTCGGCGAAAGAGGTAATAACAGAATGCACGAGCAGAGTCGTGAGAAATCATATGCAGTTTTAAACAGTTACAAAGACTTAATAAAATAATCAAAACAAACTATCACTTAAAAGCCAAGACAATAGACAAATCAAGTTTCCTCCGAACGTCACTCGGGAACAGCTCAAATAGAACTTTTAGAAATCATAGTTACGTATCAAATCATAAGTATAAGAATCATCATTTCAGACTCAAGAAATAAGTATATAATCATACTCGGGGGTCGAAAAAAATAGTCATATTACGTTCTTTCAAAAAGTCGTTAGCACTATACAAAGGAAAGTCACGGGACCCACGGACGAGCGTCAACCCAATCCGGGCCCGCCTATGAAGGACATAATCATTATATGCTATAAAACCTCCTACGAACATATCGAGACGATCCGGTTCTGTCTACGAAAGTTACGGCCCTTTTTCCGACGTAGAACTTTTTAAGAACAAAACTTTTTATGCAACATTTGAAAACCAATCATTCCAAGGACATAAGGGCCATTATTCAATCACATTACGAATGTCAAAGATAAAATGCAAATAAGAATCGTAAAACATACTCGGATCGCAAGAATAGAATTCCTCGAGGCTCGTGTCATAGCCTATTTACAACTAAGGCATGCCAAAAGAAGGAAGGGTTAAGCTTTACATACCTTGTCCGCTTCCTAAGCTAATCCGAATTCAAGTCTCGACTTCTCAAAATCTACAATAACATCATTTGGCGCCAAACATTAGTCATAAGCGCTTAGAAATCCAATTCTAAGTTAGCACTTTATTTACAGAAATTTGGGCAGCATTTCCCCTGTAAATTCAACAACCCCGAGAATTCAACTCGGCCAAATCATCAACAACCACACCAACAACCATACTAACAATATCAACAAGTGATTCAAAACTCATCTTAACATTAGTAACTCTTTTCTATATAATTCGACGACATTTCATTTACATTTAAATCTCCACATACCATTAAGCCAACTCCAATGCTCATACATTCAAATACCAATCCGAAACCATTCAAACAAAACTCAAGAACATTTCAAATAATCCACACAACATTCCAACGGCCCAACCACTTACAACACTACCCGAAACCTTCCAAATTCAATAAGAACAACAACAACACAATTCTTTCTTCCAAAGTCATAAACTACACCAACATTCTACACATTAACAATATCATTTTCATAAATTCAAGAAACCACATTAAAATCACATTATCTTTTCGAACAACCTACAAACGACTCCAACTTCCAATTAAGTCATTAAACCTTCATTTTCATCATAGAATCCATACAACAACAACCAAAAACACTAAATAAAAATTATTTCATCATTTCTACACAACACACCACCCACACAGCTTTGCACCAACACCCATAATTTCATGAATTTCTACATACTACAACATGCACAAACCATTCATAACCTATAAAAAGAGGATTAAAACTTACCTTCTTCACTTAGTTCTTCAACATTTTCTTGTTCCCATGCTCCTCTAATTCCAAATGAAATTATATTCGTGACTATGCGTTGCCCGGGCTTCGATTAGTATTGTAACTTGAAATTTCACTCAAAATCCTCAATTTTAGGTGGCATGAGAGGCCCTATATATATATTTTTGAAAATATTGGGAACTTTTGTATAAAAAAAAAATGAGATTTTTGTCCCATAAAACGGAATGCTGAAGTCGAATCGTAGCTACGATCTGTAGCAGACCCGTAGCGGTACCGCGGGAATGCTGTTTCTGGTCGGCAGTTCGATTTGTAACGTCTATAATTCTCTACTCCGATATCCTATCAATGAACGGTTTGTTGCATTACAAACTAGACTCGACGAACTTCATTTTAGGATTTTGAAAAACCTTAAAACTCCACATATACTATGAGATATACGCCTCCAAAGTTGACTAAAATCCATCCCGCGCTTCTCAAATTTTCGTCGAACTTATTTTCTTCAATTTGCTCAATCTGAAATATTTCGAAATTCTCCATACATGATATTTATCACTTATTACACTAATAATGGCCATGTTCCCGTGTTTCAAAATATTCTTTCCCGATTACGACTTACGAGATCGTAATTCACCCTTTTTCTTCGTTGTTACGTACTCTCCATGGCTTGTGCCTTTCAAAACATCCCATTACTACGATGAGGTACACGTCAAACTCATGCTCTGAAAACGCGGGGTATAACAGAGCCCTCAGTCCCAGCTCCAGCACCTCCGGCTCCTCCATCGGATGCTTCGGGCCAAGATGTAAAAGAGGTCATTCATTTGCTTACTCAATTGGTTGCTGCCCAGACTCAGCGGCAAAGCACAGGGCAAGTGATAGGGCTGTTAGTGCAAGGGCCCGTAATTTTATTAGCTTGAACCCTCCGAAATTCTTTGGATCAAAGTCGGATGAGGACCTTCAGAATTTTATTGATGGAATGTTGAGGACACTTCGGTTGATGCATGCTTCGGACACCGAATCAGTGGAGTTAGCATCCTATAGATTGAAGGATGTTGCGGTTCATTGGTACACGATTTGGATGGCTTCACGGGGAGCCAATGCGCCTCTCCCGGTATGGCAAGAATTTGCAGATGCCTTCCTCCGACATTATTTGCCTCCAGAGGTTCGGCGAGCTAGAGCCGATAAGTTCTTGAATTTGAGGCAAGGAAGCATGAGTTCTTTAGAGTATAGTCTCCGCTTCAATTCTTTGGCTAGGTATGCTTCGGCATGGTGGCGGATATGGGTGACCGAGTGCACCGGTTCGTGAAAGGCCTAGGGCCACATTTGATGGATAGGCGCTTGACTGCGTCCCTTCAGGACAATATGGATATTTCACGCATTCAAGCCCATGCTCAGAATTTAGAAGAAAGCCTACAACAACAAAGAAATGAGCGTGAGCATGATAGAGGGTATAACAAAAGGGCTAGGTCTTCGAGTCCGATGAGTGAGTATAGAGGCGGGCACAGATAGCAGTTTTTGAGGCATTCAGGCCATTCTATGACTATTGCGCCTCCACGATTTTCAGGACAGAGATTTGATAGGTCTACTCAATCTGGGTCGGGTCAGAGTTTCTTCGGTTCTCAGTTCAGGGGTGATTCGGGTCAGGCGAGGCCACCCGTACCGCGATGTTCCCAGTGTGGGAAGTTACATTAGGGTCATACCGATTGGGTTCAGAGGTTATCTATTCATGTGGTCGGACAGGCCATATTATGCGTTATTGCCCCTCAGTTGGTGGTAGAGGTAGGACCCAGCCTTCAGGGTCGATGGCGGATCTTCGTCATCCATACGCCCGACGGGGCCGAGTTCGCGTGCGCCGTTCGGCCATGGTAGAGGCAGAGGGAGAGTCCCTAGTTCTAGCGGTCCTCAGCACTGTATTTATGCTTTGGCTGGACGCTAAGATCTTAAGTCTTCTCCTGATGTTGTCACAGGTATATTAGCGGTATTTTCCCATGATGTATATGCTTTGATAGATTCGACCTCCATATTGTCATATGTTACTCCGTATATTGTGGGTCGATTTAGAGTCGAACCAGAGTCGATCAAACCCTTTGAGGTGTCTACACCCGTTGGTGAATCGGTAATAGCTAGCCAAGTATATAAAAGTTGTATAGTTGTGATTTGTGACCATCATACTATGGTTGACTTACATGAGTTAAAAATAGTGGATTTTGATGTTATTATGGGCATGGATTGGTTGGCTTCTTGCTATGCCAATGTTGATTGTAGAATGAAAATGGTTCGCTTCCAATTTCCGGGAGAACCAGTTTAGTATGGAAAGAATCTTTTGCGTCACCAAAAGGTAGGTTTATTTCCTATCTCAAGGCAAGAAAAATGATCACAAAGGGTTGCATTTATCATCTAGTTCGGGTTCAAGATGTAGAAGCTGAACCGCCGACTCTTCAGTCAGTCCCCGTGGTGAATGAATTTCCGGACGTATTCCCGGAAGAGCTTCCAGGCCTTCCTTCGGAAAGAGAGATTGATTTTGCTATTGATGTGTTGCCAAACACCAAGCCTATATCTATTCCACCTTATAGAATGGATCCCGCAGAGTTGAAAGTGTTGAAGGAGCAATTGAAAAACTTGCTTGAGAAAGGCTTTACTAGGCCTAGTTCATCCCCGTGGGGAGTACCCGTGTTATTTGTCCGAAAGAAAGATGGCTCCTTGCGAATGTGCATTGACTATCAGCAACCGAATAAGGTGACGATTAAGAATAAATATCCTCTTCCGAGGATTGATGACTTATTTTATCAATTACAAGGCGCCAAATCAACGATAGATTTGAGATCTGGGTATCATCAAGTGAGAGTTAGGGAGAAAGATAGTCCGCGTAATGTCATTTGGACTAACTAATGTGCCGGCAGTGTTTATGGATTTGATGAACGATGTGTTCAGACCCTTCCTAGATTTATTTGTGATTGTATTCATAGATGATATCTTGGTGTATTCTAGATCCGAGGCAGAGCATGCGGTTCATTTGCGTACTGTCCTTAGAGTTCTTCAAACTAGAGAGTTGTTTGCAAAAATTTCTAAGTGTGAGTTTTGGTTGAACTCAGTGACATTTTTGGGACAAATTGTTTCAGCCGATGGTATTCGGGTAGATAGCAAAAGATTGAGGCCGTGAAGACTTGGCCAAGGCCCACAACTCCTACGAAGGTTCGTAGCTTTCTGGGCTTAGCAGGTTATTATAGGAGATTTGTTGAAGGTTTTTCTTCTATTTTGGCGCCACTCACAAAGCTGACCCAGAAATCAGCAAAGCTTTAATGGACAGATGCTTGTGAATGTAGTTTGCAAGAGCTAAAAGATAGATTGACTTCGCATCGACACTTCCGGAGGATTGGAAGGTTATGTTGTTTATTGTGATGCTTAAGGCATTAGGCTAGGCTGTGTGTTGATGCAACTTGGTAAGGTGATTGCGTATGCTTCAAGGGAATTATGAAAACATGAGAAACATTATCCAACCCATGACCTTGAATTGGTTACAGTGATTCATGCATTAAAAATGTGGAGACATTACTTGTATGGTGTTCATGTGGATATTTATATAGATCATAAGAGCCTTCAGTATATCTTCAAGCAAAAAGAGTTGAATTTGCGGCAACGATGATGGTTGGAATTGCTAAAAGATTATGATGTTGATATCCTATATCACCCCGGAAAGGCAAATGTTGTGGGCGATACTCTTAGGCCGTAAATCCATGGAAAGTTTGTGTGATGTACGACCGGAGAAAAGAGAAATGGCTCGTGAGCTCCGGCGGTTAGCTAGCCTAGGAGTTCGAGTAGTGGACTCGGAGTAGCGGGGAACTACCATTCGGGGGAATTCAGCGGTCTCGTCGCTAGTAGTGGAAGTGAAAAAGCGACAATACGAAGATCCCATGTTAATGCATTACAGAGATACACTCCCTCAGAAGGAGAAGTCATCATTTGAGATTGCAGGAGACGGATTTCTCCAATGCCGAGGCAGATTATGTGTTCCTGATGTGGTAGGGTTACGCCACCAGATATTGAAGGAAGCCCATTATTCCCGTTATTCTGTCCACCCCGGAGCAACGAAAATGTATCATGATCTTAAGTCTATATATTGATGGAATGGGATGAAGAAATATATAGCGGAATTCATAGCTCAATGTCCCAACAGTCAACAAGTGAAAATCAAGCACCAAAAGCCGGGCGGATTTTTGCAAGCTATAGAAATTCCAACTTAGAAGTGGGAAGTAATTAACATGGACTTCATTACAGGCTTGCCCCGTTCTCGACGCAAGTATGACTCAATATGGGTGATTGTGGATAGGCTCACAAAGTCAGCTCATTTCCTACTAGTCAGAACAACATATGTGGCAGAAAATTATGTAAAGCTTTATGTTAAAGAGATAGTGCGACTCCATGGTGTTCCAGTATCTATTATCTCAGATAGAGGAACTCAGTTTACAGCTAATTTTTGGAAGTCCTTCCAAGAGGGTTTGGGAACTCATTTGAGCCTTAGCACTTCATTTCATCCACAGACTGACGGACAAGCTGAACGTACCATTCAGACTCTTGAGGATATGTTACGGGCATGTATGATGGATTTTGGAGGTAATTGGGATGATCACTTACCACTCATTGAATTTGCTTATAACAATAGTTATCATTCTAGCATCCAAATAGCACCGTATGAGGCTTTATATGGGCGAAAGTGTAGATCACCGATTGGATGGTTTGAAGCAGGAGAGACTAAATTGATAGGGCCAAACTTGGTCCAGCAGGCCATAGAAAAAGGTAAGCTCAAACAAGGTCGACTATTAGCAGCCCAAAGTCGTCAAAAGTCCTATGCGGATAATCGTCGAAGGGACTTAGAGTTCCAAGTTAAAGATTGGGTATTCTTAAAGGTGTCGCCGATGAAGGGCGTTATGAGATTTGGCAAAAAGGGGAAAGTTAAGTCCTCGATACATTGGGCCTTATGAGATCGTGCACAAGGTAGGCAAAGTGGCTTACAAATTAGATCTACCTCCTGATTTGGAGTCAGTTCACCCAGTTTTCCATGTCTCGATGCTTCGCCAATGTGTTGGAGATCCTACTAGGATCGTGCCAGTAAATGATGTTCAAGTGACAGAAAAGTTGACTTATAACGAGGTACCCATTGCCATATTATATAGGCAAGTACGGAGGCTTAGAAACAAAGAAGTGGCCTCAGTTAAGGTTTTATGGAGAAACAATAACCGAGAAGAGATGACATGGGAAGCGGAAGAAATTATGAAAACCAAGTACCCGCACTTATTTCAACCCTCGGAAGGGATCCAAGATGAGACATCAAGATCATAAGGTATGTATATTTTCCTTTTTATGCATTTGGGTCGTGTGTGCCCAAACTCTATTGCTATTATGTTGTGGCCCTGTGAAGCATTATTATTATGGGCTGTTGTGACAGGATGGTAGTGCCATATTACAGGGGAAACTCTGGCGAAATTTTCGTAGAATTCCTGAGTGCTTAACATTCGAGGACAAATGTTCTTAAGGGGGGAAGAATGTTACGCCTTGGAAAAATTTTCGTTTATGCACAGCGAATAGACTAACAAAGAGCACGAAGTATATGGTATTTCAATAAGTAAGGAATGACATTTGATGACCCTAATTAAGATTTCAAAGACATTCGAGGTAGAGGAGAAAGTTTGCCAAGAGAAGGCAAGGCATACGATATGTATCAAAAAGGATTTACGAGTAACAAGTTAATGATGATTTAATGATGCTTTGGAGAAGATTTATAACGTCCCTTAGATTGCTAATGAGGTGATAAACAAGTGTTAAGAAGGTTCCATAAGGATTGGAGATCAAACAAGTCAACGAGAATGAGTTGGGAAGAACTGGGCATTATACGGCCCAACATACTGGTCGTATAAATTATACTGGCCATATGTTTGGCTGTATAATCAGCCCGCATTAGCATACCTCTCTTTGGACCAAATCTACGGCCAGACATACAGTCAGTATAATTTATACGGACCGTATGTTGGTCCGTAGAAATTGGTCGAGACAGATTTGAGTATTATTAATAACGGGTCCAAGTTCATTTCATTTTATTTCCTCTTCACTTCCCTTCTCTCTAGAACTCTCTAGAATATTTCTCCACATTTCTCCCACAAGAATTCAAGAGATATTAGTGATCAACTTCATTAAACCAAGTGAATCAATTGTAAGAAACTCATTAAAGTTCATCCAAGACAAGAAATCCAAGTGGAGGTGGAACTAGAGTTTTGTTCAAGTGAAGTGTTTCCACCCAAGGTTCATTCCTACACCATCTAAGGTAAGTTTTATGGTATTTCCATGTTGTTTAAGGTATTGAGAAGTTGAAACACTTGGATTGTAGAAGAATATAGAAAATGGGTCTTGAATGTGAGAATAGTGATGTTTGTGAGTAGTAGCTTGGGTTGAGTAATGATTCTTGATATGTTATGATTATAATCATGTTATAAATGATATTGAGAACATGGGATAAACATTGTATATGAATGAATGTAATCGTGTGCTATGACCATGGATATGGATGATTGGAAGTGAATTGAGAAGCAAGGATAATGTAGGTGAATAAAGACTATTGTTATGATGTTGTGAATGTTATTATTGATGTTTGGGAGTTGATATATGATATGGAGGAAGTAGTATAAATAAAGGAGATGCTGTCCAATTTTCTCTAGCTTTAGTCATGTATGCTAAGCTATCGATTTTCTAATGTTACTATAACTCTAATGAAGGTAGAAACGTGAGCATTGAAGGAGAACGTGAAAGTGATAGAATAGTTGAACGAAAAGGTATGTAAGGCTAACCCTTCTTTCATAAGGCATGATTCCTTGGCCAAATATCTATTCTTCCATGAGCCTATGATGTCCTCCAAATGATTCTATCTTTAAAAGCTACCAAGCTTATGATTCTCGATATGTTGCGATTGTACTAAATTCCTCATATGATGAGTAATCCTCTAGGGATAGATGTAATGAACGACGATAGTAATGATGCTAAAGATGCTTATGTGGTTTTATGTACATGTGTCTATGTATGGCTATTATGAAACCCCGAGCTTATATGGGCGATA
>NC_081347.1:44185532-44221777 GCF_029784015.1 Lycium ferocissimum | reverse complement strand
TAGATGTATACGGCCTTGTCGGCCTATATTTTGGATATCATTTTGTTAGCCTCGTCGGCTTATGTACATCTATATGGGCATTGTTATTGAAGATGATATATATGTATTGTTGCCCAATGGAATTAGTATGAATAATGGATGGAAAGTATGATTTAGCTATGTGGCTCACTTAGATGTAAATATGGAAATATGATAAGAGGTGCCTGGATAGGTTAGCACCGGGTGCCCGTCGCGGCCCTCTGGTTGGATCGTGACACCATGAAAATGCGAAGTGGGTTTTGTTGGTTTTGATATTTTTGATTGTTGAAGATTTTGGGGTTGTTTGTTGTTAGGGATCATTCGTGGTGGTTCTTAGATGACTTGTAGGTAGGTATAAGACTCGATCTATGAGCAATAGGTGGGTTTTGGGTAGAAATCTTGAAGAAAATTTTCTAAATTTTTGGGGTTTTTTCATTGGGGAACATGAATCGCTGGGGCGGTTACGCCATGGCTCACCTTGGGTGTGCTGGGGCGGCGAGGAGGGAAAATGGCACATGGAACCATGGCAAATACTTCACCCATTGTGGCGCTCTCACCATAGCACTAGGCCTCGGCTATGGTGGATCGTCTGCTATGGCGGTTTTCGACTGCTATGGCGGCTCCGCTGTGGCACTCACTGCTACCGCTTCAGCACAGTCCAGACCAGAATCAAAACTTTTGGGTAGAAACTTACGCAGAGGAATACAGGGCTATTTTTTCTAGGTTCTTTGGTTCGTATGAAACAATTTGTCAACTTTTCTTGGCGATTTTGTGAAAAAAATTTATACTTGTTGTTGGTATCTTTTGTTTGCAAAGCATGGATCAATTCACCCAAGTCCCGGATAGTGTTCGTTTCGCAGTGGAGGGAAGCTATCAGCGTTTTCTGAAGCAAATGCCTAAGAATTTGCTGCCTGAGAGGGGCTTTAACATTGATGAGGTGGATGTCCGTGCTTCGAACTTCTAAAACTGACTGATGGCTATCAAGCGGGGCAATCTAGTAGAAGATCTCGCTAAGGCGAATGAGACTTTGGTGCGGGAGTTCTACGCTATGCTGAAGACAGTTGATTTTTCTTCCCCTGATCTGGAGATTGTGATTAGGGATGTAGTAGTGAAGATTGGGCCCGAAGTCATCAATGCTCCTTACGGGTTAGATAATCACCCGGTGGAGGAATGAATGAGAGGGATGTGGAGAGGAATGGGGCTTCGTTGGTCTCCAAGCTTGTGCCCGAGGATAAAATAAGCAAGGTGCATTGGATCAACTAGAAAACTTGAATCACTAATCATCACTTTACCGTTGAGGCTAGGAGGTGGCTACACCTGATATCCCGATGAGTGTGCCCCTCGGGAAAGACTTCTGTTGTCACCTATGTACGGGCGCTCATGATAACCTGTATTCTGGAGGGTGTCCCGGTGACTCGGGTCACCATATTTTTTAGGAATAGAGGGATTTCGTGTCTGTGCCAGGAGGAGGTCCTAGTTTGGTGTTCCCTTCGCTTATTACTGAGGTGTGCGTGAAGGCTGATGTTCCCCTGAGGTGGGCAGATGAGTAGATTGATTTGGATGTCCCATTTCATCTCCTATTGGTGAGGGGACATAGTACGCTTGTTCAGTACAGGAAGAGGAGACCGCAGGCCATAGCTGAGGCTAGTGAGAGCTATGGAGATGATTCTAGAGCACCTTCGGCTCAGGGGCCATTCCAGGTGTTGGGTGCCAAGGTAGATCAGGTGAAGGCGTTGCTGACTAGAGGTTCCGGGGTTGGCCCTTCTGGTTCTACCTCTAGCTATTTCACCAGGGATGAGATGGAGCAGCACTTGAAGACTCAGGGGAAGATGAAGACCCAAGTGCAAGCTCTTCAGGCTGCTTATACTACCATGGCAAAGAACCATAAGGATCCCCTTAATAAGCTTCAGCAGGGTTTGGATAAGGAGAAGAGGAGGGGTAAATCCCGGGGCAAGCTAGGGGTTAGAATATGGAGGGCATCAAGAGCTTGTTCCGGTTGATGCAGCCGGGTGAGAGGCTTCCGGTTGAGGACCGAGATGACCCCGAGCACTACTATTTCAAAGACGATTCTAAGGATGGCGCCGATGGCGGAGGAGGTGAAGGCTCGGATGATGATGGTGATAAGGCAACCAGCCGGATGGATGAGTAGGGGTGTGCTTCCAGTTTTGATGATGTTGCTACCCTTTTAGGGCTTGTGTTTCAAACAATCTTTTCCTTTGGTTTTTGGCTTTCTTAGATGTTTAGACAATCGTTTTTCTTCCTTTCTCTGGTTTGGTTTTGGTGGTTAGATGTTCTAATGGTTTATGCCCATGTTGGGCTTTATGTTTATTGGATGTTTGTGTTTGAAATTTTGTTGAGTTTGGACAGGCCAATAAATATTAACAGGCCTATTGGTTCACTGGTATTATTACCGCTCAGCGAACGAAAATACCGTTGTTGCGGTAGCGCTATGGCTGATCATCATGCGTTGAGGTGGATTGGGACTGCATCTTAGAGTACACCATGGCGGACACATATCCGCTATGGCTGTACCACTGTAGCAATTTTGCGTACGCCATGGCAGCATCAATAGTCGATGAGGAGCGTTGTAGCGGACGCTAAGCCACTATGGCGGACCTGCTATAGCGAAGGTTCCATAAATCATGGCGGTAAAGCTTAATTCATGGTAACCACTATGGCGCTTAAGAGACCGTTATGGCGGTCCCGCTACGGCGGATAATTCATCCGTTGCGGCGACAAATTATAACAGTGGCATTTTTCTGATGCCCGCAAGATTGCACAATGCCAAAAATTTATCGAATAGCTTCTCGGGTAAAAACAAGCCACACCTTACAAAACAGTAATCGAGATACCAATTGGAATCAACTAGATACCAATTGGACACATCTTAGGGATTCGAACTTCTGATGTGGCACGATAGGAAGAAAAGAAGGGAAGTTTCTTAAATGCCATATGGCCTCTCGTGGATGGGTACGGACATATACGTACCATTCCATGGGACTCTATTAGACACTGCTCTTGTACTTGTGAGACCGGTAACCTAGGCTATAATACCAACTTTTCACGACCCATTTTAGGATCACGAGGGAACCTACCATTCCCACCTTGGTAGGCAAACCCTTAAACATAATCGTGACTCATTTCAATCATAAAGTAGGATCCAATCAAAATTAAGTCATAAACATAATCAAGCTAAAACAACTTTTTTTATAGATTAACAGACCCAAAACCTGGTGTGTAGCCTAGTACAAGAGCGACTAAGATTTGAAGGTACAATGCTCAAATAATTAAATGTAACTCAGCCTCTATCTAGGGAAAAAGATAATGGAGGTCTTCAGGATAGGCACCGCGCATCTTCCGGAAACTCTCGAATTAAGCTAATCAACCTGTAAGACTCTGCACCCTGAATGGGGTGCAGCAAGAGTAGTATCAGTACAACACTAGTACTGTTAGGCATCACATGCCAACAATGGTTAAAATAACATAACAACAATTAGATATCACAAATAAACATGGTAGGTAGGTTCAAAGTTCAACTCTATGTATCTCAAAAAGAACTTCATCCTAACTCAATTTGATTCACATTTTAACAAGTAGTTCAAAGGTAACTAGTTTCCCTATCACCAACCATTTATGAGATTTCCCCATATTTAACAAGTACGCCACAAGGATGACCCTTCCAGATCCCCCACATCATTTAGTAATACCCTCAACGCTCATATACTAACCACTCACAAGTCAATATACTATTCGATACATTTGGCTAACAAGGAACAACAAACTTTCTCACCATTCAAATACTCGAACACAACCTCCCTTACTAGGTCATTCCCGCATATCATAGACAATCTAGTAAACACTTAATAAATCACAAATCACAGCCTATGGTTATAGCAACTAAACCCATTCATTAGTAGTCTCGAAGAAGTACAATCACAAATTCATATCATAGTCAGGTACGAGAGATGATACGATACAATGCAACATGGATATAGTATGAATGCAATGCATATAAAATGATACACACACGCTTCGGGGGAATATCTCATCGCCTCAACAGTCATGACCCATGGGGACCGCTAAGTCCACGTAACTGCTGCTGAATGCACACCCCAATCTAATAGTCTGTGTTGCGGAATGTGCAACCCGATCCCAGTCAGTATTGCGGCGCGCAACCCGATCCCAACAATATACATGTGAATGTATGAATGCATGATAACAATGCCAAAAAGAATATATAATCAATGGTGCCACACATAGACACAAATCTCACTCGCAATAACAAAGTCATAATCCTTACTACCTTTCCAACCACCTCTTTCATGGTAAATATGTTAACCAACACACAAGTAATCAATAAGCATCAACTCTCTAAAACCAAACACGTGGCGGCGAACTAATAGCTCACAATAAGCAACAACACAATGGAACACAATAAGGCAGCAAGTCATAAATCACAATAATAGTAACCTAAGTCATCCATCCCAACTTCACACTAGAAGGTTAACATGAAATCTCCGGTAGTACTATCTCTACACATGTTTCACTAGATCAAATCTCACCTAAAAAGGTAACATATCAAATGTACTGGCGTCCCTTTTGCCCGAGGCCTGCATATCGCGATGCAAGTAATGATTTAAAGGATGACGAATCTGCTCGCTAGGATTTCCACAGTATCAACTGATTGGTATACCCCAGTCTTTCGAGGCATTATCGTTATTTACAGTCTTTCAGTATTTTACAGACAGTCAGGTATGCTGTGGGCCTTTGTCACGACACATTTTAGGATCGCACGGGCACCTATCATTCCCACCTCGGTAGGCGAACCCATAAACCAAATCGTGACTCATTTCCAATCATAAAGCAGGATCGAATCAAAATTAAGTCATAAACATAATCAAGCTGAAATAAGTCTTTTTATAGATAAGCGGAATTAATTACAAAAGTGGCTTAAATAAAACTACTACTGCAAGAGCGACTAAGATTTGAAGGTACAATGCTCAAATAATTAAATATAACTCAACCTCCATCTAGGGAGAAAGATGATGGAGGTCTTTAAGATAGGCACCGCGCATCTTCCGTAAAAATCTCGAATCAAGCTAATCTACCTGTAAGACTCTACACCCTGAATAGGATGTAGCAAGAGCAGTATTAGTACAACCCTAGTACTGGTAGACATCATAGACCGACAATGGTTAGAATAACATAAATCAATTAGATATCACAAATAAACATGGTAGGCAAGTTCTGAGTTCAACTCTATCTGTCTCAAAAACAACTTCATCCTAACTCAATTTGATTCACAATTTAACATGTAGTTCAAAGGTAACTAGTTTCCCTATCACCAACCATTTATGGGATTTCCCCACATTTAACAAGTACGCCACAAGGACGACCCTAACCAATCCCCACAGCATTTACTAATGCCCTCAAAGACGCTCATATACTAACCACTCACAACTCAACATACTATTCAATATATTTGGCTAACAAGGAATGATAGACCTTCTCACCATTCAAATACTCGAACACAATCTCACTCACTAGGTCATTCCCGCATATCATAGACAATATACTAAACACTTAATAAATCACAAATTACATCCTATGGTTATAGCAACTAAACCCAATTATTACAAGTCCCGGAGAAGAACAATCATAAATTCATATCATAGTCAGGAACGAGAGATGATAAGATACAATAAAATGTCTTTATGGTATGAATGCAATGCATATGCAATGATACACACACGCTTCGGGTGGAATATCTCGTCGTCTCAACAGTCATAACCCATGGGGGACCGCTAAGTCCATATACCTACTGTGAAACGCACAACTCGATCCAATAGTCAATGTTGCGAAACGTCCAACCCGATCCCAGTCCATGTTGCGATACGTGCAACCCGATCCCAGTTAGTATAGCGACGCGCAACCTGATCCCAACAATATACATGTGAATGTGTGAATGCATGATAACATGCCAACAAGAATATATAATCAATGGTGCCACACATTGACACAAATCTCACTCGCAATAACAAACTCATGATCCTTACTATCTTTCCAACCACCTTTTACATGGTAAATATGCTATCCAACACACAAGTAATCACTAAGCATCAACTTTCTAAAATTAATCACGTGGCGGCGAGCCAATATGTCATAGTAAGCAACAACACAATGGAACACAATAAGGCAGCAAGCTATAAATCACAACAATACCAACCTAAGTCATCCATCCTAAATTCACACCTGAAGGTTAATATGAAATCTCCGACAGTACTACCTCTACACATGTGTCACTAGCCCGAATCCCACCCAAAAAAGTAACATATCATTACTACCGTACCAACAAGTATTGCAAGAGACAATTCAATACCACAAAGCCAACCTAATAGAACTATCCCGATATTCATGTCCAAAGACCTAGGCATGCATTCAGCGTTTTATCTAACGTACATCTATGGAACTCAAACCGAAGTCTACCAGAAAGGAAAAGCCGTAACCTACCTCGAGGCAGAACTGGTGCCATGAACATCTCGCTGACTTTTAACCTCGCATTTTCGCATCGTGACCCGCAACGGAGGGCCTTGAAATGTCATGAAAGCCCGAAAGAACAAGAGTCAATAATCGAAATGTTATTCAGATTTTGGGTTTGCAAAGGAAAGATTGGAATTTATTCTCAACAATATTTTCTAGGTTTCATGAGTTAATAAATCGGGTTTTATTGATAAATAAGTCACCTAAGTCATAAAATAAATTCTTCCTTTCATAAAATTCCAATTTCAAGAATAAAGTCGAAACCCATTTATAAAATAGAAGAAACTCAGAAGATAGAGGTGGGTTAATCCTTCTTATTGAGAAATTAAAGAATTCTCCCAAGAATGTCAGGTTTTAAGTTTAGAGAATCCATTTTGGTTATCTTAGACTTGAAAAGTAGAGAACCTCCATTTTGATTGGCTTGGAAGATGAACTCTTAGTGAAATGGAACATTAGTGTGGAAGGGCGATGAAGTAAATGAGATAAAAAGGTTACCTATTCCATGAAGCCATGAGATTTTCCTTCTAATTTCCCCACGTGGTGGCTGAGATTTAGTTTTTTAGAAAAATGAGGTTTAAATACTAGGAGAAATCTGCGATATCAGTGGTAGCAGAATGCATGACCGCCGCAGCGGTCAGGCTATGGCGGATTGATGGGCCACTGGGGCGGTCCTAAATAAAATTTGGAGTACCGCTATGGCGGTTTGGAAGGCAGCTGTGGCGGTAGCGCCATGGTTGTCCTCTTGCCGCTGTACCGCCTAAATGGGCCCTAGTGGCCCTTTACGATTTTAAAACTTTCCAATATGATTCCTTGAGTATACTATTGAGGGTAGTCATACCTTGAGTAGTAGGTGTGAACTTGTTCTATAATTAGTCTTAGTATGGTTAATTCTATTTGATGACTTAGGTAGTATTCCTGTGAATCTTGACTCGTATGGTGTAGTTAGTGGATTGTGGAGTAGAAGTTCATTTCTAGGCTTGAATATTGTATTTTATCTTTGTGGCATAACCCTTTCCTCGTATTGATTCTGTGGATTGACTGAGTTATTTTCCACCATACTTATCTATTGTTTGCTATTGTTATTATGATCTTCTAATCATTGTCGGCCTATGATACTTACCAGTACGGGTGTTGTACTGATACTACTTTTGTTACACCCTATTTGGGGTGTAGAGTTGGTATAGGTTGAGTTCGTGGATTAGTAGCTTCCGAGGATTCTGCGATGTCTATCTTGAAGACTTCTGCTAATTCTATTCCAACACAACTGTTGAGCTCCATTGTATTTTATTTATTCCAGTGTACCTTAGAAGCTTTCGTACTAGTCTAGACTCGATTTTGGAAAATTTGGGAAATGGTTTGTATAAATATTCTTGTATCGTTTCGATTTATTTGTAATGGAAATGTGTTCATGTTTATCTAGTTATTCTTCATTATAATTTGTGATGTTTTATGAAAAAAGGGTTCGCCTACTAGGTGGGATTAGGTAGGTGCCCGCATGATCTCTGATTTGGGTCGTCGTGACAAGTTGGTATCAGAACTTTAGGTTACCGATCTCGCAAGTACAAGAGCAATGTCAAGTAGAGTTTCTCGTGGAATGGTACGTAGACGTCCATACCCATCCACGAGAGGCTATAGGGAATTGAGGAAACTTCCCTTGTTTCTCTCTTATCGTGCCACCTCGGTCAAATTGGTATCGAGATATGTCCAATTGGTATCTAGTTGATTCTAATTGGTATCGAACAACAGTATTATTATGGTGTTGTATGATCTATTTTGTGGGAGAAAACCGATTCGACAAATTCCTTGTTATATCTCGCATTTTGTACGTCGGAATATTTTAAGTTAGTTGCGACAAGTTGAAGACAAGGCTATTTTTCCGACTTTGTTTTAAGACATAAGTTGCCTACGATTTATTTGCATCGATTATTAAGGAAAATTTGGGGCCAAAAGTTAAATATGGAAAGTTGGCTATTTCATGAAAATGAAGGCATGTGGGCCATGGCCACATGGAAGCTTAGTACATGTTATTTAAAAGATGACAAATTCATCATTTTTCATCCTTTGTGACCTACGAAAATTCTAGAGATTTGGAGAAAAGAAAAAGAAAAAAAAAGAGAGAAAGACATGGAGCATGTGCATGGTCATGTGCACATTATTATAGATATATAAATATATGGACAAGAGATGATTATTCATCTTTTATTTCAATTCTAGAAACTTAAGGAGAAATGGAGAAAGAAAAGAAAAGAAGGAGAAAACAACGACCATGGTGGCCGAATTTCAGCCATGGGTGAGGATCAAGAAAAAAATATTTCCTCCTAGATTCCTTACTAATTGAAAGGCCCTCGTCAACGTGGAGTAGTTATTGGAACAAGAAAACCGCTCGTTGTTGCCATGTGGGACTCTAGCCGAGAATAAAGTGGGATGGAAGAGGTAAGATTTAATCCTTATTTTTATATGTTAGGCATGGTTTGTGCATGTTGTGGAATGTGGAAATGAAAGAAAATCATGAAATTATGAATGTTGGAATGGAGCCGTGAGTATTGGTAATTGGCCGTGTATGTGTGGTGGCATGTATGAGTGATGAATTAATTGTATTTAGCTTGTAGTGTGATTGTTGTAATGTGTGAAAATGGATGAAAATCATGAAATTTGTGGGTTAGTGGTCATGGCCGAATATGGGTTGTATTGTTTGGCAAGGAATGAACAAATTTTATTTAGTGTAATTTGGTTGTTGTGTTGTGGATTATGTAATGAAAATGAAGGTGTTGGATGATACAAGTTGAGGTTGGGATCATTTGTAAGCTAATGTAGAAGTTAGCATAATGGTAATATGGTTTCTTATATTTACATGAATGATGTTGTAAAATGTGGTTGTTGATGTATTTGATGAAATTGAAAGAAAGAAACGTATTGTTGTTATTCTTATGGCATTTGGAAAGTTTCGGGTGGAGTGGCCTATTGGTTGGGTCGTTTTGAATATTGTATGGATTGCTTGGAATGTTCTTAAATCATGTGTGAATGGTTGCGGATTAGTAATCGAATATATGAGCATTGGTATTGAATTGATCGTATGTAGTTATTTGAATATAAATGAAATGTTGCCGAATTGTATAGAAAGGAATTATCAATGTTAGAATGCATTTGGGATTGAATATTGATATTGTTATTATGTTTGTTGGTATTGTTGATAATGATTTGGCCGAGTTAAATTCTCGGGGATGTCCAATTTATAGGGGAAATGCTGCCGAAATTTCGGTAGATAAAGTGTTAATTTGGTATTGAATGCCTAAGTGCTTATGGCTAATGATCGATACCTAATGACGTTATTGTAGATTATGAGAGGTCGAGACTTAAGGTTGGATTAGCTTAGGAAGCGACTAAGGTATGTAAGGCTTACTCTTTCCTTCTTTGGCATGTCTTAGACGCAATTAAGGTATGACATGATTTGTGCTTGGGGTAACTCCGCTCTTACGTTCCGAGTATGTATATGATTGTTATTTGTTTCATGATGTAACATACTTCTTATGGTCCTTAAGTCTTATGAATGCTTGGAATTCAAACATGGTATAAAGAATTTTGTTCCTAAAGATCCTATGTCTAAAAACGTCCGTAACTTTCGTAAACAAAACCGGATTGCTTTAATGCGCTCACAAATGATCCTATGACATGTAATGACTTTAACTTTCATGTACGGGCCAGATTGGTTTAATGCATATCCGTGGGCCCCAAGGTTTACGTTTGAATAGTCCTAACGACTTGTTTTTGAAAGAACTTGACATGATGTCCGCTTTGACTTTCGAACGGCGACTACCTACTTCATTGAGTCTATGATGATTTATGTGCATATGGTTTCTCACTACTCGCTCGTGCAAGCTCAATATGTCTTTCACCGAGTCCGGGCCGGAGTACGTATTCGTGCACATTCCTCGCATTGTTCACCAGTCCCTCACTAGAGGCCGGTTACGCTATATATATATATATATGTATGATGATATGATGATGTGATGAGATGGGGATGGCGGCCAGGATGGCATACCGAGTCCCTTGCTAGCGGGGCCGGGACACGCTTCACCGAGTCCCTCATTAGAGGGCCGGGTACATATATATATGTATGTATATATGTATATCCTCATGCATACATGATTATGATATGATTTTACTCACCGAGTCCCTCGCTAGAGGGCGGGTACGATATATATGTACGATGATATGATGATATGATTATGATAAGATTTTACTTACCGATATATGCATATACATGACAAATGTTTCCAACGAGGCAAGTCTTGTGATTTTTCCGTACTCTTTACTTCAGTATGGTCCCGCTTATTATATTTCATGCTTTACATACTCAGTACATATTCCGTACTGACCCCCTTCCTTCGGGGGCTGCGTTTCATGCCGCGCAGGTACACCGGAGATGAGTTGAAGATATTAGCGAGAGATGTTCCGGGATTGGCGAGCTCCATTTTCTCCCGGAGTCTTTGCCGGGTCCGAGCATTATGATATGGATTCATGTTCGAGTTAGAGACTTTGCAGACAGTGTCGTGGGTATAAGATGTCGGTTTTGTAAGCGGCTATGTAAGCCGAAGTGTCATTGTGTATTGTATTATAAGTTCTATATGTTTCTATATGTTATAGATTCTCTTGATTCGAGAGAGGTAAAATGTATATTATTCTTCAAGAAATTTTCATTATATATTTGTGTCATGATATGAAAGGCCAGCGTGATTATGAGTATTATGTGAGTCAGCGGGTTCGCTCGGCCCTAAATAAGGGTCGGGTGCCCATCACACCCTAACAGAAATTAGGGTGTGACAAATTGGTATCAGAGCGGTTCGTCTTGGGGGTTGTCTGCAAAGTCGTGTCCGGTAGAGTCCTGTTTATGGTGTGAAGCGCGCCACATTTATAAACAGGAGGCTACGGGGCATCTAGGATGGTTACTCTCCTTTGACATCTTAGATCGTGCCGTAGAGCCAAGTTATAGGAAATAAGATTCCCGACACTAACCTTTGATTTCAGCCGAAGAATGGTGTCGACGGAAGGAAAGTGATGGCGATATTGGAAGCTATAAAGCATGAAGGTAAGCGACGGTACGAAAGATACATGTCGGGTCGATATGGAAGGATGATTGGAATACAAGTTGAGATCAAAAAGAAAAAGTAAATAAGAAAGTGTAACGGTGCGGTTTGAGTTGGGCCTACAAGGTATGTTCACTATTTTTTATATATAATATATGTTATATATATATATATATATATATATGATGTGATATGCATATATATATGTTGGCCAGCTGAGGCATTGTTGGTATTTCCGTGTACGGGTTTTGAGATAGTAACGATTCTGAGAGGAAACTCTACCGAAATTTTTCCAGGAATAAAGAAAGAATGAGATTTAGGTTTGTAATATGTTTGGAAACGGGGTTGTGCCAATAGTAATGAGAAAAAAAAAATTGACTAAGATACGAGCGCAGCCGACTTCGGGGAAAAAGGTTAATTGCGGAATTTGGGATAACCATAATTAGAAGTTCGATATCGACACGGTGAAAAGAATTGGGAAAGGTCTGGTAATCCTAAGAGATGATTCGAGCTGGTAAATTTTGATGAAATGTTAATTAAGGCACTGACCGAACTGATAAGCAGGGACGAACTATGACGCGCTTATAGTTAAAAGAAGTAATAGTACGATTAAGACGAGAGCGCAGGGGAAAAGAATTGCCACGGGCATGAAAGTACTAATAAGACAACTCGTGAAGCGATAAGGATAAAGTGGATCAGAAATGGGAAGGAATTAAGAAGGGTTATATTATCGGATTGATTACGAACAGGATGTAATATGAGTATAGCGAGGACTGTTATGGAAATAAGTAAAGCCTAATTAGAAAGCGGCTAAAGCTATGACATGGTCTACGTAGCCAGAATATAAAAGTAAGTGTGAAACAGAAAAGTGAACCATAGAGCGAATAAGCGAAACTTATCAAGTTACGTAAGGAAACCTGGAATAAGGGTTATATAACGAGAAATGATAGTGAGTGTAAGAGAGAAAGGGTAATTGGAAGAAAGAAATAAGAAGGGAGTGAGACAACGGTATAGTAATAGACCATGACACGCGTAATTAAGAATCCAGGTGTCAGAAGTGACGGGACGGTAAAAGACTCGAATATAGAGAGGACGAAGAATGAGGTAAAATGAGAGCAGAAATCCAAAGGCCGGTAACTGAGGATTTATAAGTAACGGCGGTCGGGGTGTGTTCATCGCCATCGAGAATTTGGAAGCCTAGAACGAAAAGTAATTATATCCACAGGTGAACGGCGAATATCGAGGACCAAAGGAGGGGTAAAATAGTAATTATGCTATAAGAGCGCTTCGAAATCCGTTAAGACTTCGACTTACTCCAGGTCACGTGATGGAGGTCATGCGATGAGGTGGACGCGATTATACGGGCGTTAAGGCATCGTATTTCATCGAAGTTTCAAAGTTAAGCGTGCTGAAGCGAGAGAAATCCTGGGATGGGTGACCCCCTGGGAAGTTTTCCGAAAATTCTACAAACTCAGACGCAAGAGGTAAATGAGGAGTTAGAGTGACTTAAGGATGAATTAAGAGTTTGCGGAGTGAGCAGAAACCTTAAGGGATCGCGCAGAACGGGGCGAATTAGACCGATAAAGAGGAAGAAGGTATATCGCAGCTCTAGAATTAGGGTGAATTGGAATAGTGTTTGAAGATATTTTGTAAGCAAGATAACAGAGAATTGTATGTGTACATAGGTATGTATAAGATATCATGTACATGGCTAGATCAAGGGACATGTGTATTCCGGCGACCAACGTGGCGGTATATGGAAGACATTAATTGGACAAGGCAACAAAGTTCAAGGGAGAAGAAAACTATAAGTGGTACGGATGTTATAAGGCAAGTTGATGCTGTTTTCATCACAAGTTAAGCTTAGAAAGTCCTAATACAGTGGCATTTGGAAAAGAAAGAAAGAGAGCGAGTAGACGGAAGGCAAGGGAATCAAGTGTCGGAATAAAAGAACCGCTTAATTGAGATTGGAAATACGGACGTAGGGCAAAGCCTAAACGGGAAATGGTATAAGTGCACCCCTAAAGGGGGGAAGCGAGGGGGAGAGATGCAAGTGTAAGATGAAGGTAAACAACGCTACGAAATATTGGATACGAATGCTGGGGCCACAGGTAAGATTCCTTGCCGAGACAAGTTAGTAAGATCCAAAAGCCTGCAGCAAAGGGATAGAAGTCAGGGTAATAATTGAAATGGCACTGAGAATTAATTGTAAGTATCCGGAATAACGTGATATTAGGAAATGGAGACTTAAAGAGAGGATATGACAAAGGAAAGTAACGAGTAGCTTACGGAGACATTGTGAGAGGTAGAACAGCTATACGGGATCAAAGAGTAAAATGTAGGCAATGGAGTGGTTGCTAGCAGTAGGAAATTTCCTGTGGTAGAAAATAAGAAAGGCAGGGAAAGGGAGTATGGCAAGGTAGACTCCTAGCAAATGCGAGCATGAGAGTAAGATATGGAATAGTACGAACCAGAAGAAGGAGCAATCGTCACCAAGATTAAATATGCAGGTCGTGCAAGGGCAGTCGTGTTACCTATGAATATTTGTACACTGGAGGTGAGACCAAGTAAATGCGTAACGAGAAAAGTTTGGGGTCGGTAATAACAACACGGTGATAATATTTTAGGTGCATTAAGGAAAGATGTTAGGATGGTTTGAGATAGATTACCGAAGTGGAATTAGTGCTGAGAACAAACAAGACATGCTTATGGTTGAACCAAAAAGGTATTCCGATGTTGGTGGTAGGAGAAATGAGGCAAAGATAAAGTAAGACATAAGGATTAGTGAAGCTTCGTTGAGGCGGTTCATAGAATAGTTCATAGAATGATTTGACCTCCTTCGTACATTCGGGTAAAGATTGCAACATCACGTATGACAGGAAAGTCGAGGCGAATCCGAGTAAAGAATGATAGAAGAGTTCGGATTAAAGATAAGGTAATGACATGAGACAATGTGTTGAAAATGTAACAAGATGAGTAAAGAAGAATTGTAAGACGATTTAAGCAAGTGATCAGAACTAGTTGGCCACTAAAAGGAGGGTGAGTCTATACGTCAACTTCTTTCAGAATTGCATCAGCCGATAATGGTCAAAGCAGGGAACGGCTATTAGTAGCTCAGAAACGGCGGAAATCATATGACGACAATCGGTATCGACACTTAAAATTCTAAACTGGCGAATGGGTATGCCTGAAGATATCATCCGTGAAGAACGTAATCAGATTCGACAAGAAGGACGAGCTTAAACCGATATACACCGAACTTTATTACACCAATTGTAAGACAAAAAGGTTGTGTGCTAAAGATGTAGCTTCCGTTAAGGCACCGTGGCAGAATGATAACAGAAAGGAAATGACTTGCGAACTCGAGGAGGAGATGAAGGAGAAATATGATTGGTGAATGAGATTTCATGTTATGGTAGTAAAGGAAACCCCCCCTCGAGATCCTTAAGACCCTTTACGACTAGTTGAACATTCGAGGACGAATGTTCTAAAGGGGGAAGGATGTTATATCTCGCATTTTGTACGTCGGAATATTTTAAGTTAGTTGCGACAAGTTGAAGACAAGGCTATTTTTCCGACTTTGTTTTAAGACATAAGTTGCCTACGATTTATTTGCATGGATTATTAAGGAAAATTTGGGGCCAAAAGTTAAATATGGAAAGTTGGCTATTTCATGAAAATGAAGGCATGTGGGCCATGGCCACATGGAAGCTTAGTACATGTTATTTAAAAGATGACAAATTCATCATTTTTCATCCTTTGTGACCTAGGAAAATTCTAGAGATTTGGAGAAAAGAAAAAGAAAAAAAAAAGAGAAGAAAGACATGGAGCATGTGCATGGTCATGTGCACATTATTATAGATATATAAATATATGGACAAGAGATGATTATTCATCTTTTATTTCAATTCTAGAAACTTAAGGAGAAATGGAGAAAGAAAAGAAAAGAAGGAGAAAAACAACGACCATGGCTGGCCGAATTTCAGCCATGGGTGAGGATCAAGAAAAAAATATTTCCTCCTAGATTCCTTACTAATTGAAAGGCCCTCGTCAACGTGGAGTAGTTATTGGAACAAGAAAACCGCTCGTTGTTGCCATGTGGGACTCTAGCCGAGAATAAAGTGGGATGGAAGAGGTAAGATTTAATCCTTATTTTTATATGTTAGGCATGGTTTGTGCATGTTGTGGAATGTGGAAATGAAAGAAAATCATGAAATTATGAATGTTGGAATGGAGCCGTGAGTATTGGTAATTGGCCGTGTATGTGTGGTGGCATGTATGAGTGATGAATTAATTGTATTTAGCTTGTAGTGTGATTGTTGTAATGTGTGAAAATGGATGAAAATCATGAAAGTTGTGGGTTAGTGGTCATGGCCGAATATGGGTTGTATTGTTTGGCAAGGAATGAACAAATTTTATTTAGTGTAATTTGGTTGTTGTGTTGTGGATTATGTAATGAAAATGAAGGTGTTGGATGATACAAGTTGAGGTTGGGATCATTTGTAAGCTAATGTAGAAGTTAGCATAATGGTAATATGGTTTCTTATATTTACATGAATGATGTTGTAAAATGTGGTTGTTGATGTATTTGATGAAATTGAAAGAAAGAAACGTATTGTTGTTATTCTTATGGCATTTGGAAAGTTTCGGGTGGAGTGGCCTATTGGTTGGGTCGTTTTGAATATTGTATGGATTGCTTGGAATGTTCTTAAATCATGTGTGAATGGTTGCGGATTAGTAATCGAATATATGAGCATTGGTATTGAATTGATCGTATGTAGTTATTTGAATATAAATGAAATGTTGCCGAATTGTATAGAAAGGAATTATCAATGTTAGAATGCATTTGGGATTGAATATTGATATTGTTATTATGTTTGTTGGTATTGTTGATAATGATTTGGCCGAGTTAAATTCTCGGGGATGTCCAATTTATAGGGGAAATGCTTTATACGAAATTTCGGTAGATAAAGTGTTAATTTGGTATTGAATGCCTAAGTGCTTATGGCTAATGATCGATACCGAATGATGTTATTGTGGATTATGAGAGGTCGAGACTTAAGGTTGGATTAGCTTAGGAAGCGACTAAGGTATGTAAGGCTTACTCTTTCCTTCTTTGGCATGTCTTAGACGCAATTAAGGTATGACATGATTTGTGCTTGGGGTAACTCCGCTCTTACGTTCCGAGTATGTATATGATTGTTATTTGTTTCATGATGTAACATACTTCTTATGGTCCTTAAGTCTTATGAATGCTTGGAATTCAAACATGGTATAAAGAATTTTGTTCCTAAAGATCCTATGTCTAAAAACGTCCGTAACTTTCGTAAACAAAACCGGATTGCTTTAATGCGCTCACAAATGATCCTATGACATGTAATGACTTTAACTTTCATGTACGGGCCGGATTGGTTTAATGCATATCCGTGGGCCCCGAGGTTTACGTTTGAATAGTCTAACGACTTGTTTTTGAAAGAACTTGACATGATGTCCGCTTTGACTTTCGAACGGCGACTACCTACTTCATTGAGTCTATGATGATTTATGTGCATATGGTTTCTCACTACTCGCTCGTGCAAGCTCAATATGTCTTTCACCGAGTCCCATTGGGTACGTATTCGTGCACATTCCTCTGTGCATTATTCACCGAGTCCCTCACTAGAGGGCCGGGTACGCTATATATACATATGTATGATGATATGATGATGTGATGAGATGGGGATGGCGGCCAGGATGGCATACCGAGTCCCTTGCTAGCGGGGTCGGGACACGCTTCACCGAGTCCCTCATTAGAGGGCCGGGTACGGTATGTATATATATATATATATATATATTATATATATATATATATATATATATATATGTACGATGATGTGATGATATGATTATGATAAGATTTTACTTACCGTTATATGCATATACATGACAAATGTTTCCAACAGGCAAGTCTTGTGATTTTTCCGTACTCTTTACTTCGGTATGGTCCCGCTTATTATATTTCATGCTTTACATACTCGGTACATATTCCGTGCTTGACCCCTTCCTTCGGGGGGGGGGGGGGGTGCGTTTCATGCGCGCGGTACACCCGGATGAGTTGAAGATATTAGCGAGAAGATGTTCCGGCGGGATTGGCGAGCTCCATTTTCTCTCGGAGTGCTTTGCCGGTCCGAGCATTATGATATGGATTCATGTTCGAGTTAGAGACTTTGCGAGACGATGTCGTGGGTATAAGATGTCGGTTTTGTAAGCGGCTATGTAAGCGAAGTGTCATTGTGTATTGTATTATAAGTTCTATATGTTTCTATATGTTATAGATTCTCTTGATTCGAGAGAGGTAAAATGTATATTATTCTTCAAGAAATTTTCATTATATATTTGTGTCATGATGCGAAAGCCGGCGTGATTATGAGTATTATATGAGTCGCGTAGTACGCCATCACCCTTAGGGTGTGACATTCCTAGTGGTGGGCAAGTCTTATGGACATCATAAATTGCTCATCGGTAAACGATTTGGCGTATCTACCGTATGGTATGATTTGCGTGATCTCACGTCCGTCACCCATAGCAAATGGGTAGTATGGCAAAATTCTGTGATGGCGTATCTGCAAAATGTGAGTCTCTCGTCCGGCTAGTGGTAGTATGGCAAAAAATAGTGAGTTACTGCCCAAAATCTCCAAACCTATCCAAACTAAAAAAAATTCAAGAAACAGCATTTCAAGGCCAGCAAATTTAGATACAAAGCCAAGCATGACAAGGGCAAAATCCATCAAGTCAATCACCAAAAACAAATACGGAAAAATAAGAAAACCAATTGTTCAAACATTCGTCAAAAGAAACCAAAAACCAATGTCTAGAAATAAAAGCCCTACAAAGGAAAGACCATGACAAAAGGGAAAAACCCCTACTCCGTTATTTTGCTAGTTGCTTCATTCACTTCATCATCTGAGCTGTCAGCCTCCCCACCACCCTTAAACCCACTCAGAAAAGAGTAACGCTCCCGGTCATCCTTGTCTTCAATTGGGAGCTTCGCCTTCGGGTTCATCAGCTTGAATATACCCTTAAGGCCTCTCCACATCTTCATAAATAGCTTGTCCCTAGACTTGTTTTTCTTCCTCTCCTTGTCAAAATCTTTTCGGAACTTACCATGGGCATTAGCCATGGAGGTGTAGATGGTCTGCAAGGTGGCCACTGAAGTCTTTATCTCCTCCTGTATCTCCAAATACTCCTTCATCTCGACTTGGGAGAAGTAACCAGCAGCAGTACCTGACTGCCGACCTCAGTGGAAGGCCTAGAGATCCCCAGGATCAAACTCTTCATCACCTCCATTTGGGTATCCAGATGCTCAAAAGGACCCTGATTCTGTGAAGGTGCAGCCTCGTACCTTCCCTCTCCAAGACACACATCAACCCCGATGCCCTCGTTGTTCTTTCTTTTCTTACTCTGGATCATAGAACCATGTCCCTTCACTTTCAGAGGGTTGAAATCAATGTCTGAATTGACCAAACAATCCTCATTTCTTTTCGGAACACCTACATCCTTGCATAGGGATGTGATGAGAGAGGGAAACATCAAGCTCGGCCCTGGCTCTCTCACACTTCCTCCACTCCTGGATTACCTGATGACCCATGTTCATCTGAACGTCATCTAGAATGCAAGCGATTATGAGAGCCCGCGGGTAGGTAACATTGTTAGTGTTACTCGAGGGGCGTACCCGTCGAGAAACAATGATCAGCCACCTCCTGGCCTCGGTAGTGAAGTAGGTACTTTTGATTCCGATCCTCTTGTTCAACCAATCGACCGACCTCCTATCTTCCTCCGCTACCATCTTTGACACCAACCAAGGCCCGTTACCTTCGTAATCCTTCGCATCCATCTCACTCGCTGGATGGTTATCCAAGTTATAATGGGCATTGATAACCTCGACCCCAATTTTTATCGTTGTACCCCAAATTATGATTTTCGGATACGGGGCGAAGAAGTTCACCATTTTAAGCATGGCATAGAACTATCTTACTCATGTTTCATTGCATTTGCCGGGATCCTCGACAAGACGGTTCCACCCAATTGTTTGCTACAGATTGTAGAACTCCGAGGCAAGTCACTCCACCTCTTTCATGTTGAATCCCCGCTCTAATAACAACCCCTTACTATATACTATAAGTAGCGTTAATGACTTCCTGGAGCCGGGAAGCTAACATAGTTCGGACCTCCTTCGTTTGGGTAAGGGGCAACGTCTTCTCCTTCGTTTTGGGCCATGTTTTCAAATTTTTATACTTGTAACAATTGATGAAGTTAGTTTCATAAATTCTGCCAAGTCCAGTATGTAATTACGTGTTTTACAAGCCAAAAAAACTAGCAAAAATAACCCCGCTTACACCAATGCAAGCCTATTATTTTTCGCCACTTTTGTGCAAGCTTCGCTGCTGCGGTAGTAGCATCGCTGTAGTGGAACCGCGGCTACGAGGACAAGTCCACTAGGGTAGACACAATCCGCGACAGTGTTTATGGAGATGCGGGAGCGAGTTGGCCATAGCGAACAAGCTCTCGCGCCAGTGAAATAGTCCTTTTTTCCCTTCGTCTGCTGCAGCGCAACCCAGTGCGCCATGGCGAAGTGGCGCTAGTGGGTACATTTCGGTGGTGGTGGACTCGTCATCCCCAGTGAAACAACCCTAAAGGTTTTCAAAAAATTTCTCAATTTGTGGACTCAAAATTAGTGTTTTACTCATAGATCGACTAATATTCAAGCATGCATGACCTTTAAACTCTATGGAGAAAAATTTCAAGCAACAAACACCCCCAAATATTTCAAAGAGACTACCCCACTGCCAAGACCGACCCTCATTACATTTAAGTTTCTCACCCCAAAAAATTGAGATATTCTAAAGCATTACGCGGTGCTGAAACTATTTTGATGCTGTGATGAAATTATTTTGATGCTAATGGATCCCCCCCCCCCCCCACTAAACCAAAACCCATCAGCAAAATTTCAAAATTTTTCCTTGCAATTTTTTGTATTTAGACATGAAAAGTTTAGAATAGTAGTCCCAAAGTGTATTCTGGAGTTGTTAGAAGTGATTACATACCTTGATTTGAAGACTTGAGGAAGATTGCACCAAATTTTGTTAACCCTCCTTGCTAAGGAAAATTTCATCCTTTCTTTTCGCTTTGTGGGATTTTCAAGAGTTATTAGAGAATGGGTTTTGAGTAAGGGGGAAGTGTTTTGTACTGAGGAGAGAAGTTGAGAGGTTGAATTATTATGGGAGTGGGAGAGGAATTCGAGTAGTAGGGAGTGGAGTGAAAGTGGGGAAGGTGAAAAATCACCCCTTATTTGGTTTCTAGAAACGTCGACTTACGCTACGGCGAAAATGGGTTGCCACGGTCGTCATAGCAGTCACTCTAGCCGCTGCAGCAGCTCATGCCCTTCTTGGATTCTTCACTTCAGTACTATATGTTCTGCGCCAGCGAATGCTCGCCCACGGGTCGTTCTCCGCTATAGCGAGACCTGCCATTCCTTCGCTAGTCGAGAACAATTGATAAGTTTTAACGCAACCCGAGCTCATTCTCAGTGGGAGTGTGACCCTAGTGAGCCTTGTGGGTCACTAAAAATTCGATACTCCGTGATTCTTTTAATTTAGTTAGATTCTTGAAATTTCCCTATCGTAAGGTATGATGTTAATATGTATCCGTAAGCGGACGGTCCCAATTCTTCTGCAACCAAGATTTGCTTCGTAAATAAAGACTAGGGTCGATAAATTCAGGAGTGAAACTTTGACGTCGAACCTAGCTATCTTTTATTTTGTTTGTTGTTAACCCATTTGTCTCCTTTCTGGCCCACGTTGTTTGAGGACGAACTGTTGTTTAATTGGTATATGATGTAATGACCCATTTAGTCGTTACCGAACCTCCTTGATTAGTTGTGCCTGTTAGTTTTACATAGGGGATTTTTCATTTTAAGTTAACCCATAGTCGAGTTAGAAGGAAATTAAAAATTGAGTAGGGCCATTGGGCCAAGTACTTCACCACAGCGAGGGGTGGACTGCTGCAGCAGGTCCGCTCTAGTGAACAGTTACTAGCTATAGCGGCTGCCCGTGAATTCAGGCTTCCGCTACTGCAGATCCCACATCCACCATGACGGAAGAGAAGAACTTTCTTGAGTCCGCCCACGCGACTTGTTTTCTGCCATAGCGGTAGCTCTCTACAGTGGATCCATGATCGCCATAGCGGATGATGCTGGGCAAACCCAGTATTTAAATTCCATTTAAAGATTTGACCTCATTTTCTCACAACTCTCCATACAAGCTGTCATTTGGGGCATTGTCAGAGCTAATCTCATGCAACCTTAGGAAAGGTAATATCTAGACCTCATTTATTACATCTCTATTGAATCCCTTTGCTCACTTACTGAGTTTTGGTAATTAAGGCTTAATAAAAATGATGATTTCCCTAACTTGCAAAACATTAGGGAGGTAAAATGGGTTTCTTGAGTTAGAATTATGGCATTTTCGAAGTAACTCTTAGATTCATACTCTATGCTAGTTAACCAATCCCAAATCCTATTTCTTCAACTATTTTTGCAAATGGGTTAAGTCCTAGTTTTCTTGAAATTGGGGATTTTATAGAATGATGTTATTTATGACTTGTTTGGGTGTAGATAACCATTAAATCTAGATTGTTAGTCAAAAGAAACCTAGAAAACATAAGTTGAGGGAAAGTTCCAGCTTTACCCTTGTGGGCCCGGAGTGTATTTAGATTCTCTAGATTCTTAATAGGGATGCATACCATAATCCTTGACACTTGCTTACTTTGATTTGTTTCTATTCCTAGACCCTCTCGTCTCGGCTTCTTGTTGGAAAATGGAAGATGAAGATCAAGTGGATGTTCGCGACACCTGCTCGGCCTCGAGGTAGGTTACGACTTACTTGAGTTAAGACTATGATTAGGATTTCATATATGTGTAGTAGAGATTGATGGATAAAGCAAGCCTAGGTCTCCGGACATGATGTTGGGTTGGATAGTCCTAGGTTGGTACTATTATATGTGGTTGTTGCCTCGTTGTTCTTGTTTGATGTCTCATTGGTTTTGAGTTTTAGTGTCTGTATGACATGACTGAGTCCGTACCGTATTGTTGAGTCATATTGATGATTATAGTTTACCTTATGGTTAGACTTCGATTAGCAAAGCATATGTAGAGTTAGTGATTGTTGGAGAAAGCATGTACAGCTTCGGGTATAAAGTTGGGATGGATTACCTAGATTGGAATTATTGTTCATTGTGGCTTATTGCCTTGTCGTGATATTTTGGCTTGTTGTCATGTGTGTAATACTAGACTTGATTCTGAGTTGCCTTATCATGATGGTGAACTCATATCTCTCATTTATTGGGTGTTGTCTTATAAAGAGGAAGAATGTGATTTATTCGTGATATTGTGATATGTGTCCATGTGTGACACGATTGGTATTGATAGATTCTCATAGGCATTGATATCATTCATGCATTCATACTCATACATTTGGATAGAGTTGCGCGCTGCAACATATATATACATAGATTGGATCGGGCTGCACGCTCCGCAACATATACATATCTTGGACCGGGTTGCACATTTCGTAACACACACACACACGCGTATATATATATATTGGATCGGATTATACACTACGACAGTACATGGACTTCCACGCCCCCCCCCCCCCCCCCCCCCCCGAGTCATGACTTTGCGGCACGGAGGTATTCCGCCCGAAGCGTGTTTGTATCATTTCATTCATATGCATTTGTTATCATCATCTCATTTTAAATCCATTGATTGGATACGTGGGTTGTACTTGTGTTTGTGATCATTCTAAGGAATTGTGGGAAACGTGGTAGACTTGTGTTTAGGTGCTTCACCATAGGCTATGATTGGACTGTTGATAATTCTGTACTTGTGATGTTATTCTTGGATTGTGTTTGGTGGTATTGTTCGACCCCGTATTTAGAAATTGAACCTGAGTTGAATTTTTTATATTCTTATTATTCGAATTGACCTGTTTATCTTGTTAAGTGAGGTGGAAGAGTGTACTGTTGAGGGTAGTCATATCTTGAGTAGTAGGTGTGAATTTGTTCTATAATTGGTCTTAGTATGGCTAATTCTATTTGACGATTTAGGTAGTATTCGTGCAAATCTTGACTCGTATCGTGCGGTTAGTGACTGTTCAGGAGAAGTTCATATCTCTGCTTGAATGTTTTATTATATCTTTGTGGTAGAACCCCTTCCATGTACTGATTCTGTGGATTGACTGAGTTATTGCCTACCATAGTTATCTATTGTTTGTTATTGTTGTTATGATCTTCTAATCGTTGTCAGCCTATAATACTTACCGGTACGAGTGTTGTATTGATACTACTCTTACTACAACCTATTTGGGGTGTAGAGTTGTTACAGGTTGAGTTCGTGGATTAGTGGCTCCCGAGGAATCTCCTATGTCTAACTTGAAGACTTATGTAATTCTATTCCAACAAAGAGGTAGGGCTCCATTTTATTTTATTTATTCCATTTGTACCTTAGAAGCTCTTGTACTGGTCTACACCCGATTCTGGGAAATAATTTGTATAAATATTCTTATATCCTTTCGATTTATTGGTAATGGAATTGGGTTGATGTTGATCTAGTTATTCTTTATTATAATTTGTCATGTTTTATGAAAAAAGGGTTTGCCTAATAGGTGGGATTGGATAGGTGCCCGCACAATCCCCTATTTGGTTCGTGACAAAAGTTTCAATGTCTTGAACTTGTGTTCCTTGTATAAATGGATTAAGCCTTAATCTCAATTCTCCAAGAATTACTCTCGTGCGTGTGGAATAACTTTTTATGCATAGACCAAATAGTCTCCAGTTCTTCTGCAAAGGACCTAGTTCTTCTAACGTCTCTGCTTCCTTGCCAGCTTCACAGTTCCTTTTTAGAGATCTATTTAGGACCTAGATCTTGTACATATTTGTCCATCCTTCTTGAACAGTGATTGTCAATTGTACATTGTCTGTCAAACTTCAAAATTTCATTAGATCATTAATTGAGATTTACATCAAAGCAACTGAGTATAATCAAATGAGTGAAAACACATTATCAGGGAGGAACACGACTAGCCAATTAAATTCCTCTTAATCATATAAATTCTGATAGTATTAATAGGCTAATAGCTGCTTTGCACTTTTCCATCTAAATATGCATTACGAACTCTATTTGCTAAAGAAAATTTAATGTTATTCACCAAGTCAACAAGCACAAGGCATACAAGATAACTGCAAAAGTGAGTGAACTTTAATTTTAATTTTTTTTTTCCTAATTATTGCAATTTCCTTTGATGTTCATAGATATATTAAATATTTTAATATTTCTCTTTGACATTTGTCTTTTTATTTTTGATGGAACAAACAAAATCTCTAATGACGCAAAGAAGAAAACATCAATATATATCAATTCTCCAATAAAAGAATTCTTTTGGTTATGAACAACGAGGACAAAAGAAGTTGGTGCAAAAGTCATACTTATTTGCTAACCTAATCACATTTATACCTATTTATTAGAATCATCACATTTATTACTCTCAAGAAGTGCATAAATTTGTTCTAATCCAACTCCTATCAAATTCATCAACCTCTTCTTCACTTTTCAATTCATGAGTTACTGCTCACCCTTTGCTTCCGCTTTTCTACCCATTTTTTAAAAATTTAATTAAATAATACGACTCATTATCTACTTATTTTCCAATGAAATTAAGTAACACCACTTAGTATTTATAAAAATATAGCTCATCTCCAACTTTTATAGTACATTAACACCTAATGTAAAAAGAATTCATTATAATGAATCACATGAATTTTCAAAAGACATGTGACGAATACGAGAACTTATAATATCATAAATATTTTAGGATTAAGGCATATCAAAATTCAAACTAATAACTATATATTAACGCCAGTCGAAAAGTTAATTACAACTAATCATATAAATATCTAATAAATCGTGATTAATGTCGTGACTTATATAGTGATTATCATAATTAATTTCAAATTAAGTTTTAGTCAATTGTTCGACCATAGATATCAAACAAAACCACTCCAAAAGTCAAAAACATCAAGGGTAGAAGTGTAACTTCATTTTTTTCAGTTATTTCTTGGATTACAAAAATCTTCTCATACTACAACTATAAATAGCCCAAGAACTAAATTGAAGTTATTAATTCAATGATTACTTCTCCTCTGTCTCAATTAGAATCTCACTTCCCAAAAGATATATATGTATTTCATACATAGGTTCATTGTATAAAATTTATCTGGAAAATTGGTGAAAATCGATTCTTGGTTGATCATAGACTCAGATCCTTTGGTTTCTGACTTAGGTATCTTCTTTTTATCTCTCAGTTCTCAGTTATATATACATATGAATTATTCTTTTTTATTTGTACTGTGGGAACTCCTCTATCATTCTCATTCTGGATAAATTTTATTCTCTGAGTATTTTTGTAATTATTTTCTGAAGATAAAGTTGGGGTTTTGAAAGATTGATATTTGATTTTCAACATTCACTCCTCTTTGCAAGCAAAAATAATTGGAATTTGATGATTGTTGGCATCTGTGTTTGTGTTTTTTTTTTTTCTCTGGAATTTATTGGTATATGTTCAGCTATTTGGTATATGTTAGGAAGAGATGCTCAGAAATTGGGATTTGATGATATATCCAGAGGTTTAGAAATTTAAATATCTTGATTAAATTTTCTCCTTGCCTTCTCTTCATATTAATGCTTTAGTTTGTATGTGTTGTTCACAATTCTAATAATTTTTCAGAATCAAGATATGTTCTTTTCACTTGTACAAAACTATATAGTCAAGCTGCTTGAATCGTCCTCTTTTTTTTTTTTTTTTTACCTGTAACAATTGGTAAATCAATTGTTTATATGCCAGCACATGTGCATGCTTCCTGAAAAATTTAGGTGGTGTTTTTGGTTTAGGGTTTAAGTAAAGAAAAAGAGCATGTTTGTTAATTAATTGTTAAGTCTAGGAGTAGTTGGATTTGTTCGTTCTTGATGTGCCAGCTATTTGTGTTTGCAGCAAAGTGATTGGGATTCAAAATCACTCGATAAACTCAGATTGGAAATTAAGTTGGTAAGTCGTTATTGTACTCAGTATTATGAAACAGTTGATTGCTTTTGTTGTCGTTGGGTAGGGTTGTTTCTCTATGCAACACGGTGTAAAAGTTTGCTTTGTGTACGCCGCTTGAACTAAAATTTATTTGATTACTGGTGCACATGATAAGCAACTGTGATGTATTATTAAATATAGTAGAGAAGGTGATGGAACCTGCTGGCCAGAAATCATATTCTATTAACTTGGAGGGCGTCGACGAGGTGCACTTAAATGTGAAGTAAATTAGATATTTCGAGAATGTTAGATTTGTTTGACTGTCTAACTTGGTGCTTGCACCATATTACTATTGTTCTAGAACATTGAAAGATAAAGGTCATCTATGGAGTAGTTGGATGCTTACTTTATTGTTGATACAAAATTTTAAGAGGTGCATCTAGGTTTTAGTAAATATCTTTACATATAAAAAAAAAAAAGTTATTGTTGGTTATTGAACTATATTATTTTGTTCAATTTGGTATTAATTCTAATTGCGCTAAGACTATTTAATTTTTTGTCATCTCGTTTAGTTCTGGAGTAGGATGGCTTCAATTTTTTGTGATGGATTATGTCATTCTTTTTGTCATGGCTTCCATCTTTTTTCACTGATCTTAGCCTTGATCATTCGCCATGACATGACAGTTGTCTCCTACTAAAAGGATTTATAGTTGGTGAAGTTTGGATAGTCACTCTTTTCCTTTTACTTGTACTTTTAAATGCCAACAACCTTTTTTATAGGATACAACATTGTCATGAGTGTGTTATTAGGTTTTGAAGGCCTTTAAGTTTAAGTATATTTACTTCTTTAGTAACACATTCCTTATACTAATGAAAAGAATCTAGATGTGGAGATTATTTTGATCATCTCTACCTGGCTATCGTGTTTTGGTTTGATTTTTTGTATCTTTTACTTGATATTAAATGCAAAATTTCCCCTATCTGTTATAATGGGTTATCTTTCATCAGACCATGTCTTAAATATGTATATCCATACAATATGTCATGCTTTTATGATAAGCACATATCAACCTTTTTGAGATCTATGGTTAAATATATGGTAAACGTGTTATTTATGTTGTACCTTTTTTTAACTATTGCTGGAGTTCCCTAATCAGACTAGTTGTATTTCCTTCCCTCAGATTGTTCCCTGATGGAGAAGGATCACCCAAATGTTGTCACTCCTGGTAAGATAAATCAAAATAATGACCACAATAACGTGAACATCATGGAGACTCCGATGCAGATTCCTGTAGAGGTTACTTCTTTAGTAGGGGAACAGGAAAATAATATTGGAGATGATGAGGAGAATCATGGAGAGAATGCTCAAAACCAGTTGGTGCTTTATGATCTAGCTGTCGCTGATGTTGTTGCTACTAAGGTTAAACATCTCCGTACTCAAAGAAACTTTTTAGAAAATTATACATCTAGGGCTGCAAAAGTTGGGGCATTCGCCATGCAATGTGCTATATGTTTCAAATGGTGGTGCATACCTATAAAGGAGAAGTATGAAGAGATGAGGGAACACATATTGGAATAAACACTTTTATTGTGAAACAGCTCGTGAGTGGCATTCTTATAAATCATATGATGATCCATTTGACCTCAATCAAGATGGAAGTAGACCATGGGCAATTGACAAGCCTAGTATTACTCTTCCTCCTCTAGAGTGGAAACGTCTTTTAAGAATCAACAAAGGAGGCAGCACTAGATTTCCTGATGTGTATGTCTTGCATTTTTTTTTTTCGCTACTTATTTTACTGTTGATACTTAGAATAATTGATGGTCTCCATTCAAGCTAAGATCCTTGCGCAAAATAAATTTTGTGGTTCTTGAATTTTTCTCTTATCATGATTTGCAGGTATTATGTTACGCCATCTAGGGAGAAACTTCGTTCAATGGTTAAAGTTAATGAGTATGTTCATTTTATCAAGTCAAACCGACTTAGCAAAATATGTTTCTTTTCCTAATGCTTTGTTTGATTGGTCTAAATTGTGTCCAGTGATAATAGGGAATGTGTATTTTACTTGAAATTCTATTTGTGGTGTTGCTTAATAGTCTTTCTTCCCAGGTACTTGGAGCAACGTCCAGAGTATGAGGCACAAGGTGTAAAGGATAAGTTTTCATTTGAGATCCAAGACCGCTACAACAAGACTATGTTAGGAAGCGTCCACCCCCTTCACTTGATGGTATGGATGTGTTTTCAACTTGCTTAAATTACAAGTACAATCTATCATTGTGATATCATTTACATGCAACATGCCTGAAAATAAGCAAGTTTGCTTCTGCACGTATCAAACCATTTGAGTATTACTTATTATTTATGTTTGGATCAACTGAATGTTAATAATATTTACTACTCGAGAAAACCATAAAGTTCATAGCTAAAAGCTGTGTAAAAGAAAGGTAAAAGAAAAACATTTTTCAATTAGGATACTACTTTTTTGTACCTCTGTAATGTGTTATGTGGCTCATTTGTCTGTCTATAATGAATCAACATTCACAAGCGAATGCTTCTACAATAACAACAATTTGTTGGAATGGTGTGGTCAGGAATATTTCTTAAAGTTATTTGATCTACCCGAACATCCTAAATGATACAATATGTAAACAGATCAGAATGTCATCATGTCTTATGGATAATAATCTACGTAATATCTTAGGAGGATATCGCACTATTTGTTTTTTCCTTCCTACATTAGCCTCTATGAACATCAATACAAGTTGATTCCACTGTTTTACTCTATTTTAGTCTGTGTTGCATCCTAGTTATCACATCTTGGGTTGTAAACAATAACTGTCAACCTTCTAAGGTCAAATAATTTACCACAACTAAATATTTAGATTGAAAACCCTGTGACAAGTTTTGACTTTGCTATCTAGTGGTTTGAACTTGTTAGAATTTATGCTACAACCGGATAAAATTTGTCTTTCATCACTAACAAAAACCTTATTTACTGTTGTGATTGTTAATCCCATCTCATCTGTCGTTCCAGTTGGGAATACGGCTTTCTTGGTAGACGGGTGCCATCTGCACCTTTCGATGTAGCACCGCTCGATGTACCGGTGTCGTCTGCACTTTCTGATGCAACCCCGCTGGATGTACTAGATTGTAACTCTCTGAAGAAACCCAAACTCCTGGGAGAGAGTGATGAAGTTGTCAAAGTCTGACGACTGATGAAGTTGTCAAAGTCTGACGACTTTCATCTTCGTGTTGGAAATTTGATCAGAATATGGATACTGTAAAACTTATTTTCCGTGTTTAAGTTTAGTTGGAATATTGTTAAATGATTGAAAGAATGCTTTTTGGTTGAAATATAGTATTTTTTTTTCATGGTATTACTGGTAATTTGATAATAATAATAATAATAATGGCTCTGTGTCCATCACTTGTATCCATTGTGTGATTTTCGTACTCAATTCCCCTTGACATTGCTTTTTTCCACTTTCTGTTTTTTATTTTTTATTTTTGAACGTTCACCTATGTGATTTTGTCTTTTCGGGTGTATTTGGAATTCAAGTTTTTCATTGGGAAACATTTTCTCCAGGAAAATAATTTCATTAAAATGAAAAAAAATGATTTTCCTAATTAAAGTCGGGAAATTAAGTATCATAAGTGACATTTCAAGTTATTGTTTCCTCTCCACCATCCCAACACCCTCAACCCCCTAGCCCTTGACCATCCCACCCCCGCCACCGCTGAACCCCGAATGTCCACCTCGTCCAACCCCCATAGTATTTTGATAGGTTACACATAAATGTTGATGGGATAATATTTTCTGCTTACTTACCAAACAGTAGAACATAGGTAAAAAATTCACTTAATTTTCTGGAAAACATTTTCTAGGAAAACGTCATTTTCCTACCAAACACACCTTTTTCTTTTGTGTTTCCTTTCTGTTTCTAAATGCTGAGTAAGGAAAGATAGCTAATCATTAAGTTTGATTAAATATTAGTACTATATTCCCACTGTTCCATAGTTGTTTATTTGTTATTTTAGTACGTAAGTCGTGCGCTTGTTCTACTCTATTCTTGTCAAGACCCAACTCGTGAATCGGGCGGGCACCCACACTAACCCCCCAGTGGGCAAACCCTTCCCTTACAACAAGCCATTAAATCAAAATGCGGAAGTAAGCACATAAATACTAAGTCTCAATACATATAAATGGTAAAGTAAGTGCGGAAGTAGTAAATACTACAACTCATGGATCTAGTCTGAATGCTAAGAGGAGTCTCCAAGCTACGGATCCATCTAGTACCTCACCCTGGAAACCCAGACAAGTAGGCCTCGGGATCACTCGCGAGGCAGAGAGGTAGAACCAGCGACGAACTTTGCACTCAAGGAAAAAGTGTAGTATCAGTATAACACTAGTATTGGTAAGCATCATAGACCGATAACCATTAATTTGCATATATAAAAGAAAATAACTAATAGGTAGACAAATAAGAAATCAAGTACAATCCATGACAATCTCAAGTATAAGATCAGTCAAGTACAAAATCAGTCAATGTGTGAGACCAGTATAATGCCCCAGTGGACATATATCCACCGAGGCGGACTCGCAATAGCGGATGGAAAGCCACCATAGTGGTTGGTCGAGTTCTCATGGTGGTCACCATAGCAGACTGAGTGGCGTTGTGGCGAGCTCGCTGTAGCGGATGGCGGGACAGAATTCCTATTTATTGCTGAGTTAAAAACCCTTAAACCTTATCACTTCTCTCATCACTCTCTAAGCATACTTTGGGCGATTTGAATAGCTTGGAATTGAATCTTCATTGTGGTAAGATCCTTAATCTTAGACTTCATTATTTACCTTCCTTAATCCATGCTAGAAATCTTTAGAAACAAATAAGGAAGACGGGTCTTTACAATAATTTCTTGAAATGAGTTCTAGACTTCCTAAATGGAATTTGATGATGAAATTGGCTAGCATAACCAAAAAATTTGATCAATTCATTATTGATAGGCCTAAATCGGGGGTTTCACTTTAATTCCGAAGTTGGCTTAATCTTGAGTTAATCTAGCAATTGAATAGTAGATTTTGATCATCTAGAGCATGAATTGCCATTTCCTCTTTCGAATTGCCTATTTTACCCTCGTGGGTCCGTTTCCCCATTTTTCATAGTTAGAATTGGACCTAAATTAGAAGTCTAGCAATATGGGTATTGTTCTTCTTGATTTCTAATATAGAATTCGAATTATCATGACCCAAACCGATGAGCCGCGACGAGTGCCTGATCTCTAGTGACCAAACACCCCTATACTCATACCTGGATAATACTACATAATAAGGGCCCACAAGCAACTCAATCTGGATTAAACTGACTCATGAAAGAATAATATCAAAAACTGTGCATATGTATATATATACTGAAGGCAGCAATGCAAGCCGACTAGGTTTCCACATGAACTGTACACAAAAGAATAGGAGCCGACAAGGCTACGTCACATGTCATCTACACATAACTGTCTACAGACCTCTACTGGAATAAAAGCTGTAGAAAGGATGGGACAGGGCCCTGTCATATCCATATGCGTATTTATATCTCAAAAGTAGCATACCAAAATGAACTGCTGCTCCGGATCAAGTGGAGCGCACTGACCATCGCTAGATGAATGTCCTACGAGGCCGGACCGCTTGTCCGTCTACTCCGTACCGCGGGCACGAACGCAGCCCCCGAGCACAAGTGAGTCGCACGGATAAGGTACTGAGTATATAAGGCATAAGATCAACATATACATAAGAATCATGAAGGATATCTGAAACATGAAAGCAAATCTCAATATTTGAATGCATCTATAGCCAAAAGCTGAGGAGATCTACAACTTTGTATAACTGAACTACCTCTAAGGGCGTATGATATGCATAGGTCATAAAATAACTGATAGTGCTGTGGAACGTACAGTCCGATCTATATATCATATAATAGTGTCGAGAAACGTACAGCCCGATCCATATCTCATATAATCCCGCGTCCGGGCATCGCGCGTTCGGGACGGTAATCATCTCACGCCGCCCACTAGTAGTGGTGCTGCCCGGCCATGTAGGCACGGTGTAAGAAAATAGCTGTACATATATGTGTGTGTATATATATATATAACGCATGAAAGACTCATGAAAGATATACTTCGGATTACTCTAGATAACAAAAGATCTCTAGAAGTCATGGACATGAACATAAGGAATCATAGATACAATGAATCATGTACCATCTAAGAGTAGAGTCTTTATAATTCGCTTGCTCACTTGTTCGTTCGGATAGTAAAGGTCATGCCAAAAGAACAAAAGGGACAGCCTTAACATGCATTGAAGAGTATCTAATCGTCACCCGTCTACTTCTGTAACTCGTAAGTCTACAACCAAGATAACATAGGCCACAATTAGACCCTTTATAACACTTACCATCCACTTCAAGTGAAAAGGGGACTTAATGAAGTTTGGACAACATTTCCTTCATAACTCACTAATTCCTCAATTCCATCTTAACTTAAATATCAACAACAATACTAACAATAACCATATCAATACTTACATGTCAAAATATAATCAATTCTACTCCAAATCATCCCTTAAAATAGCCCTAAGGTCCAACTCTACTCTTATTCAACTTACAATTTTCATAACTATAATTCCCTTTGCTTAAAACCACTAAAACTCTTGATAATTAAACACAAAGGTAAGAATCATATACATACCTTGAGGAGTCTAGGTTTCCAAGAATCAAACTTCAACTCAAATCCCAAAGCTTAACAACTCCAATAGAACCCTAGGAGCAACTTTTCCTTCACAAGCCCGGGTTTACGGGGCTCGAATCTTGCTAAATCTTCACTATGATAATAGAAAATATTAAGAGCAAAACTAGAAGGTTCTAATGGTGCGGGTCGACGGCTCATCAATGTGCTCCGTCGACCTGCCATTTGAAACTTTAGAGGCAGCAGAGCAGGGATGGTGCACCTCGACAGCGCATCGACATGTCGACGGCCCGTCGATGGTGACTGAGTTCTGCAAACTCTCCTGAGTCGTTCCGGTCTGCGTCGATTTGATTCGATTAGCTTTAAATCCTATCAAATCGTAAAGAACGTATACTTACACTTTGGTACACGCAGGGTAAGGCTCTTAATTTCTCAAAAACTCGGATACGGATCCCCACACTAAGGGTATAGACCACCCATAAGCCAAGGACTGCTTGCGACGAAAACGGGAGGTGTAACATTCTCCCCCTTTAGAAACATTCGTCCTCGAATGTTTATACAATTCATGGGCTATAAAAATTTCGGCGGAGTCTCCCCTGTAAATATGCCAATTCATCCTGTACACAGCAACCCAAAATAATGCCACACAGGGCCACTTGCCAAAATATACAACACCATGGCCTTACACGACCAATCACCATAACTATAAATAAAATCAATACCTGGGGGAGATAATGCCTCATACTGAACCTCCTGAGATGACGGAAACAAATACGGGTACCTAGCCTTTATTTCCTCTTCAGCTTCTCAAGTCATTTCTTCAATATTATTATTTCTCCAAAGAACTTTAACAGAAACCACATCCTTGGTTCGTAATCGACGATCTTGCCTGTCTAGTATAGCTACTGGGATTTCCTCATAAGCTAACTGCTCAGCCACCTGGATATCATCTACCGGTATAACCCTTGAAGGATCTCCTATACACTTACAGAGCATGGACACATGGAATACTGGTTGCACATACTCTAAATCAGAGGGTAGCTCTAATTCATATGCCACCTTACCCACTGTACGAACAATTCTATATGGCCCAATATATCGAGGGCTCAACATATCCTTCTTCCCAAATCTCATCACTCTCTTCATAGGCGAAATCTTCAAAAAGACCCAATCTCCTAACTTAAACTCTAACTTGCGCCGCTGATTATCTGCATAGGATTTTTGTCGACACAGCACCGCTAGTAACCTTTCTTGAATTACCTTTACTTTGTCAACTGCTTGCTGTATTAAATCTGGGACTGCTAACTGATTTTCTCCAACATCGAACCATCCTATAGTTGACCTACATCTCCGCCCATATAAAGCCTCATAAGGAGCCATCTGGATACTGGAATGGTAATTGTTACTACATGTAAATTCAATGAGAGGCAAATGATCAGCCCAACTACCTCGGAAGTCAATCACGCAAGCTCTTAGTATGTCCTAAAGTGTCTGTATAGTACGCTTCGCCTGCCCATCTGTCTATGGATGAAACGCAGTACTAAGACTCACCTGAGTCCCCAATCCATTCTAAAATGATCTCCAGAAGTTAGCTGTGAACTGCGCCTCTTTAACTGAAATAATGGTTGTAGGAAAAGCATGAAGTCGTACAATCTCCTTAAGATAAAGCTTCCCATAATCTTCAGCTGAATAATTAGTTCTGACAGGTAGAAAATGGGCTGACTTTGTAAGCCTATCAACTATGACCCATATCGAATCATACTTCTGCGGAGTATGGGGAAAACCTGTAATGAAATCCATATTGACCACCTCCCATTTCCATGTTAGAATCTCCATAGCCTGTAATAAACCTCAGGGCTTCTAGTGCTCTATCTTGACTTGTTGACAATTTGGACATTGAGCGACAAATTCTGCTATGTCTCTTTTCATACCATCCCACCAATAGACTTCCTTGAGATCATGTTACATTTTTGTTGTGCCCGGGTGAATAGAATACCTAGAATAATAAGTTTCTCTCATAACCTGCCGACAAAGTCCTGCAATATTAGGTACGCATAATCTACCTTAATACCTGAGTACTCCATCTCCTGTTGTCACGACCCAACTAGAGGGCCATTACGGGCACCCGGAGCTAACATACCGAGTACCTCTAAACATACATATCATAAACATTTCTGGGTGGACCATAAAGATAGCTCCTGGATATCATGATCTGTAAGGACATATATCATAATATAACGGCACATCTCTATATAATCTTCAACAGCTATGTCCATCATCACCACCGACAAGGCTAATAATATGTTATACAATGATATAACCGAGGGTTATTAAATGTCTAACTATACACACATGTCTACGAGCCTCTATATAGAATACAAGTTGACTATAAGGATCAATACCAATAGATCTAGCCCGAAGTAAAATGAGTGCTCCTGAGAATCCGCTGATAAATCACCTACGGATCAAATCCGTGTACCTATCTACCTGCGGGCATGAATGCAGCGTCCACAAGAAAGGGCATCAGTACGAACAATGTACTGAGTATTTAAGGCAAGAATAACAACATAATAATAAATATAGAACATAACATGAGATAAAGATAACATGTACATTTGATTGCTTCATAAGGTGGATACCATACATGCTTAGCTTTCTTTTAAAAAAGCATTCCTCGTATATATATAAATAATAGTGCTGCGGAACGTGCAGCCCGATCCATAAATAATTTATATTGCTACGGAAAGGCACCCAAAC